>NC_000083.6:74851987-75059487 GCF_000001635.26 Mus musculus | reverse complement strand
TCCTTTAAAAGGGACAGTAGAAGGTAAGGCAAGAGGATTGCTACAGGTTCAAGGAAAGCCTGGGCTACACAGCCAGTTTTGGGCTAGCCTGAACTACAGAGTAAGACCCTGTTAAAGGGAACAAGAAAGAGAGGGATAAGAGAGTAAAAAGTAGGCAAGAGGAGTGGCCACAGGGAAATGAAAACACACATCAATTAAACTCAGACACAAAATATCTAAATGAATCGCTGATAGACCAAATATGCCAATCTTTCACAAGCAATAAAAGCAAGTGACATTAGATCTAGAAACGTAAGGATGGCCCTAGTGTTAGCAGATCAAACAATGTCATTCTCCACATTAAAAAGAAGAAGAAGAAGAAGAAGAAGAAGAAGAAGAAGAAGAAGAAGAAGAAGAAGAAGAAGAAGAAGAAGAAGAAGAAGAAGAAGAAGAAGAAGAAGAATTCAACTCAAGGGATGCAGAAAAGCTTCCAGTAAAATCCATGACTTACTCATAACAACAAATAAAAACTGCTTGCCAACTCTGAATACGCAGGGATTTCCTTATTCTGCTAAGCAGTATCTACAGCAAATCCCACAAACAACATACCAAGATCCCTAGCAAATATTATAAGCACACTGCAGAAGCATTCCTCTTAATCCTGGAAACAAGCCTAAGCGCTCATCATTAACCTCTAACAGGGCCCAGGCAACATGACAAAGCAAAAAACACGGGAAAAGGTCTATGTCATATGCCAGAAAACAAGAAACAAATTGATCGTCATTTGGAGTTTCTCTAGTTTTATGTATACAAATTACTGGAAAATCTACAAACTATTGTATGGGATAGGACGGGCAGCAGGAGCTGAGGGTGATGTCTTCACGACCACGTTCCCTGTCTCATTCCTCTGAGGTGGGATCTCTCACTGAACCCGAAGCTGACCAGGCTGCTGGCCAGCAAGCTCCATTTCTCGACTCTACAGTCCCAGGCACACAAGGCCATGCCTGCCTACTCCATGGAGGCTGAGAATTTGGACTGAGGTTTTCACAAGCATTTCTACTCACTGAGCCCTCCTCAACCCCAGCTTGCTACTTTGTAATACTATTTTTACTACGTGTTCTTTTTCAAATAAACTTTAAAATGATGCCTGGTGCATTCGTGGATAAATATAAACATGCCAGACTTGTGTCCAACCCGCAGCCCATGGGCCATAGGCAACCAACATTCAGCCCAACACAAAACTTTGAACTTATTTAAAACATTCTAAGATTATTTTACAATTGTTGTTTACTTTTTTAATTCTAGAGTTTAAACTTTGTGGATGACAATGTCATATTTCAGTGTCAAAAGGTTTGGCATGCCTGTTAGCATCATACTAAGTGTATGGTGTTATCCTCTATGGGAAGAAGAGAAGTAATACCAAGGGGAAATATATTTTTCTTAATGGGAATTTCTTCTTACACTTTTGTTTGCAGTTTGCCATTTGTTTCTTTGTTGTTTTGTTTTGTTTTTTGAGATAGGGTTTCACAATATAGCCCAACTTGGGGAGGAACTCATGTTCCTCCAGCTTTAATTTTTCTGAGTGCTAATACTACAGATGTGCATCATCATCGTTACAGATGTGCACCATCATTACAGATGTGCACCATCATTACAGATAGGTATCATCCTTACAGATGTATATTATTGCAGGTGTATATTATCATTACAGATGGGCATCATCATCATTACAGATGTGCACCATCATTACAGATGTATATCATTACAGATGTGCACCATCATTACAGACGTGCATCATTATTACAAATGTGTATCACTATTACAGATGTGTATCATACTTGACTCAAATTGTTTTTCTTAAAAAAAGAAAGATGAGGTGTTGGAGCAAAGGCCAGGATTTAAAGCACATAGTGTTCTTACAGAGGACCTGAGTTCCATCCCTAGCACCTACGTCACGTAGCTCACGACCACATGTAACTTTAGTTCCAGGAGTCTGACCCCTCTCTGGTCTCCAAGGTTCCTGCACTCGAGTGAACATACCTACACACATACATACATACACATAATTAAAAGAAAAGTATCAAATGTAATAAGGAGACATATATTGACTGTTGGTAATAGATGTGTAGATGTCTGCTTTAACATGTCTAGATGTTAAACCTTTTGTATTTTTCTACTTTTCAAGAAAACTCAATGTTTTAATTATCAGACAAAAGGCAACTGGGAGCAAAATAAAGTCATGATAATAAAGTGGGGTCTGTTGCAGCTGGCAGAAATTGCCACCAAGACAAAATGAACTTGAGGCTTGCAGAATGTCACCATTTCAAGATCTGGGCGAACAGGGTGGGTTGCAAAAGTCCCTCTATCCTCACATCCCAGGCTGGCCTTGCAAAAGCACATTTGTCATTTGAATCCGTCAAAACTGGATCAATGCTCCATTTTGGGCCCAAATGGTAAACAGTTTCAAATTTCTCTCCGCTGGCAGCTACTCTGGGGTTGACAAAGATAATCCTAAAGTTCTCTCAAAGTTCAGTGACTTTATTTTTAGGAAGTGACCCATGGCCTGAAGCCCCGCCTCCTTTGCTTTTCATCTAAAAGCATAGCCCTTAGTTATATTTAAAGCCTGCCCCAGCCCACACAGCTCACTGTGACTCCCTGCCCCGTGCCTTTCTCTCCAAACAAGTTGCAGCATGTCTGCCACATATGTCCTGGGTGGAAATGTGAGCTGAGCTGTGTCTTCGATGATCTAAGGCAGCAGGTGAGAAGTTGCCCCCTGTGTGGCTTCAGGGCTCTGCCCAGCTGCCCTTTGAAGTTATTCAACACGAAGGAATATCAGAACACGAGAATCGTACGGTGAGTTCACAAGTTGACGACTGAGCTAACTTCTCCTGTACCAAACCCAAATAAATAATGTGATTTCCTTGTAAACAGCTCTGAGTCAGCATACTCCTCAATCCCTAAAGAGAAAAAGACTAGCATCATAACCTCCCAATGACTGACGTAGCCAGTCATAATGAATTCCACATAACTGAATCTTCTAGAAAGATGAATTTCACATTTCAACAAGCACCGAGTCGACTTTATAGAGTTTTCATCGATGTGGAAACCCACTCGAAATACATGAGATTGTGTCCGTGTGTATCACACAGTGTCAGTAGTAGGTCTGCTGGCCTCATCCCCACCTCTCTCTCTGAATCAGACTGGCACATCTCACAGCCTTTCTTGACGTTGAATACCCAACCACACGATTTGCCGTGCAAAGCGACAATTTCACCAAGTAGGTGGCTGAGTAAGTTGCCAGGAATGCAAGTACCCAAGGCCACATGCAGGATCAGAGGTCTCCAAAGCAGAGTTGCTCAGGGCCTCATTCTGGGGTTTGAGGCCTTCGTGTCACTCAGCCTCCCAGTGCTGTGAGCTCTACCCTGAGCTTAGCAGGAACGGAGATTCCATAGGATTTACTCTAACATGGGTAGTTAGCTAACATGGGTAGTTAGCTAACATGGGTAGTTATTTAACATGGGTAGTTAGCTGGGATGAATTTGTCTCTTCTGATGCTACCAATAACTGTCAGGCCAATGAGCTCCAGGGGTCTGGCTTCTGGGTCATCCCCACTCCATTCCCAGAACTGAAATTACAGACCTGGGCCACTGTGCCCAGCTTCTCCACGGATGCTGGGAATCCAAACTTAGCTCCTCATGCTTGCCCAGCAAGGCACTTTACTGATGAGCCATCTCTGCCATCCTGGCAGATGCATTTAGAGAGTGCCTTGGCAGCATGTTTCAGGGATTTCATACCCTCATTTCTAGGCATGTGCCCTAACAATGTAAAAGAAAAATTACTGTGCCCAGACATATGTTCTGCTATCCTCAGCAGGGTTATTCACACCAACAAAAAACTTCACAGGAATCATAAAAGGTTGACCAAATAGGGTTAGTGTAGAGCCACTGAAAATCAAAACTATAAAATGATACACGTTTCTAGAGTGTTCAGAGATTCTAGCATGAGTTAGAATGGTGAAATTTCGCTACTGACTCAGCCACTTCTCAAATACCTCAGAGTTAAACTCATTGCCCAGAGGGACTCTCTGAGTCCTCCCTCACTCAACGAGCATGCTTTGTACAGATGAGCACTTCTAAAACACCACGGCTCTAAAATCCCAAACTGTTAAAGTACCAACATGATAGATACCATAAGGAGAACAGTACATCTGATGCCATATGCTAGCTCAAACCGGAGATACATGAAAAATATCATACAGTACAACTTCCAGGCAATGTATGTAATATATACATCAGGCTTAAGTAAATTCCAACCCAGAAGATACTTCATTCTGTATATGCAGATATAACAAAATCCAGGAGAGAAAAATCCAAATGCAAGCATTTTTGGATCAGGATTGTTTATCCTGAACGTCAACTAGCCAAAAGCCTTCTTTGGGGTCCACTTTTGTGACAAAGGGATGAGTGTCAGTTAGTGACAGGAGCTGAGCTTCAGGCACAGGTGCCTGATTCTAGTAAGGTACAGTGCCAACCTGAAACCCATTCAACTGTACTGTCCAGAAATGTCACCTGCTCTCACGGAGGGCGGGAGTTCTCAATGTGCGAGCTCTGGGGACTGCCGGGTTTGTGAGAATTCTTTGATCAATGAAACAAAGATTAAACCCATCTAAGGTTTTTACTGTTCACATTAGCAGAATAAATTCACTTTGTGCTTTCATGGTAGTAAAATGCCAGGAGGTAGCTGGTAAATGCACATACCTGGCAAATTTGAAGTTCAGCTATGATGTGCACAGAAATCATTTTAGATGATGTCTAATGAAAAGGCAACATGTTTTAATAATCTTTAAGTTTGTTCTAATGTCATACGATCTGCATTCATTGTCTGAACATTGAGCCCCTCTTAAATTCTAGCTTTGAGCCACAAACTTTGGGTAAAAAAGATGAAGGATTATTTTGCAGAAAATCAGAGACTAAGATGTAATTTTTTAAATCAGTACATGGATCTGGAAACTAAGTGATTAAGAGTGCTTGCGGCTCTTGCAGAGGACCCTCACAGAGGCAGCTCACAATTGTCTGCCATTCCAGTTCAGGGGATCCAAGGCCCTCTTCTGGCTTCCACAGGAACCAGCACACACATGACATAACAAAACCCACATATATGAGAGGCCCTTAATTGGGTAGTGGATTAATATCTGTGAGTTATTTATATTTAAATAATAATGGGGGCTAGCCAGAGACATGGCTTTGTGGGTAAGAGTGCTTACTGTGCAGTAAAGCATCCTGGGTCAACTCATCTCTACCCACATAAAAATCTGGCTGTGGCTCCACAAGCCCATAATCCCAGAGCAAGGTGAGGGGCAAAGACTAGAAGAGTAGGGGGTCTTGCTGGCCACAAACTTACTGTCAGGTCCAGTGAGAAACTCTGTCTCATGGGGGTAGGGCAGAATGCTAGAACAGGACACCCAATGTCCTCCTATAACCTCCATGTTCACACCATTTGCACACACACACACACACACACACACACACACACACACTTTTAGTTAAATTAAAATGAAAAGGAGATCATCATAGAAACCAAACATCTAAAATGGTGGCTTGCCCATAAGCTCATTTACCAGGGAGAAGCAGAATGTTGTGTGCTTCAGAGGATGATGGGCTCAGATCCGAATCTGATGGGCCTCCTCCCCCAGCTCTGTGCCTTTAGGCAAGTTTCACCTGTCCCTTCAATAAAACATTGGGCAAGAACTTCGCATTCTTGTTGCACTAGACACTGTCATACACCCCAGAGAGAGAGCCAGAAACAGAAAAGCATACCCAGCCCATCCTGGGCAATCAACAAGAAGTAAAGACAATGATGACACTCAAAGAGAACAGTTGTGCAATGTGGATGGGATGACCAGGGGATTCATGGAGTTAGGGAAGGAAAGAAATACCATAGCATGAGACCCAGCATTAAAGCTGGTCTTTTCTGGCCTCAGTCCTTAGCTTGTAGGCAGCCATCTTCTCCCTGTGTTGTCATGTGACCTCTCCTTGGCATCTCTGTCTAAGTTTCCCTGTAGAAAGATACCATTAATACTGGATCAAGGTCTGCCCTATTGACATATCCTTAACTAAGGACCTCTTTAAAGACCATGCTCCAAATGTAGTCTTCTCTGGGGTCCTGGTCTGGATATGAGTGCATCCTCCAAAGGTCCCAGTTTGAAGCCTGGTCCTCACTGGGAAGATGTCCAGACGTAGTAGAACCTTCAGGAAGTAGAGGATGGGTGGAAGGTATTAAGCCACTGGGGGCACTGCCCTGAGAAGAGATAAAGTTAGTTCCCACAGAGCAGGTTTTGAGCTCCTCCTGACCCTCTGGCTTCCTATCTGACTTTGTGATCCTTCTCATAGGTGTCCCCATCAAGAGGTCTTCACAGAAGTGGATCAAACGGGACCACCCCACCCTGACTTCTGGCTTCTAAAATTATGAACTAAATAAACTCTTCTTCTTCATATTCTACCCACCCTCTGGAATTTTGTTATGGCACTAAGAAAGACTAATATAAACTTTAACATGAGAGTCTTGGGGAGAAGAAATTCAACATGAGAGTCTGGGGGAGAGGAAATTCAACCACGGTGACATAACAGTATTCAGTATGCTCTTGTCAATTACATAACATGTAAAAGAGAAATGTCTAGTGAGAAATACCCACTGCTATAGTTTTAGGATTAAATCCTAAAACAAACATCCTACTAAATGCTATTATTCCTACTGTAGGAGATCTTACGATGTTCAAATACACCCACTTCAGTTTTGCAATCAATATGGCAGTAAACGTGACAAATAGTCTACTCAAAGAACAAACAGAAAACAGATAAGAATCCTGGCATGTGGTACAGTCATTAAAATCGATGTTTAAGAATTTCCAGTGGCATGAAACAGCATTTATGGTGGATTGCCAACTTTATTTTGAAGTTCCTACTTTTTATTGACCTCCTGCCAATCAAGCTTGTACCTCCTCCTCCCCGAATCTGGTCTTGTCTGAGTTGTCAGTGACATCCAGGCTGCCAAATCAATCAGGTGGGGACTTTTAGTCCCCTCTCTTCTTGTCATCAGCAGTACTGGCCATAATGGGTCTGCCCCTTGTCATCAGTCCCCCCTGTTCCTAATGAGATGCCACAGTGACACCTTTCTTCCCACATTCCTGCTGAACCCTTCCAAAACTCTTCTGGCTCCTCTCTCTCTCTTCCCAACGTCTAAGTGTTACAATTTCCCAGGCTGCCTTGCTCCAGGGTCATTTTCCTGGTGATCTCATTTAGTCCTGTGTCTTTAATTTCCATTAAGACTGTATGAAAGGGTTGAAGCATTAGAAAGGTTGACTACCACTGCCTTAAAGGTTTAGTCACACTGGATTAGCCCCACCAACAACAGCATTGATGTGCAGGATAACATGACTATCTTAACTAATTACACCTGCACTGACCCGAGGTCTACAGACAACAAGCCCCAAGAGACTGGGGTTAGGATTTCAATACATAAAAGAAGTGGCATTTTAACATATAATACCAAATATTATGTAATTTTCATAATAGTCAAATATCACACTTGACATCTCTTTTTCTCACAGCACACATCAAACCCATCTCTAAATCCTGTAGGCTCTTCTCTAAATATAATTTGAATCTAACCATTGTTCTCACTGCCTCCCACAAACCCTTCTCTGGCAACCTTGTCCCACTCTATTCTCCCAAGGACAGCCAGACGAAGCACGTTAAACCAAAACCAGATGACGTTCTCTGTTCCAAACCCTCTTGTGAAATGTAACCACGGCATGCCAGCTTGGTCCACTTCTCCCGAGTCTGCTCTCACATCAGCCTCTATGCCAGTTCCCAGGCCCTGAGCTTGCCCTGAGCCTGCTGCCACTCAGTGTCCTTGCACTGACCTGCACCTGCACCTGGGACTTCCCTTGGTAGATCCTCACAGGTGACTTGTGTCAGTGGGCTCCCCAGGAAAGTGGGCTCCAAAACATCAACACTCTGCCTCCAACAAAAACAAAAACAGTCGGGTGTGGTGGCGCACGCCTTTAATCCCAGCACTCGGGAGGCAGAGGCAGGCAGATTTCTGAGTTCGAGGCCAGCCTGGTCTACAGAGGGAGTTCCAGGACAGTCAGGGCTATAAAGAGAAACTCTGTCTTGAAAAACAAGCAAACAAACAAACACTCTGCCTCTATTCTCATCTCCCTCCTGCTGTTCTCTCCCCAACACTGGCACATTTTTATCCAGTCACCGTCTCTTTCAGCCACTGTGATGAAACGCCACAGGGAGTGACAGACCAGTGGTTGCCTTTGCCCTTGTGCTGGGAACAGCACCTGATCCTAGAAGAAACTCGAAACCCCTGATGAAGAATGAGCACATGCATACAGGTGGAAAGAAAATAGACTCAAAATAGACGGACAATCACCTAGGACAGCAAAACGATATGGTTTATTAACTTTTGCTTAAGTTATGTTACAGGGCAGATTTTCATATGGTTTGTTATTGCTGTTGCAGCGCAGCGAGGGGATCGACATTCCGTTTTCCAATGGGAAGGTGAACTCACTTAAAAGGCAGCTTTAAACCTACTTCAAGTTTTAAAGACTGCAAGTTACCTAATATAAACAGTGTAGGAGATAGGGTGCCCTACACTAGACTTCACAATGACCCTGCTAACCTTCAAAGCAACTCTTCTCCTACTCTGATTGGTTAGTAAGTCTAGCGTTGCTTTCTGCACGTATAATTTATTCAAAAAGCAGGTTTCTTTTTATTTTATATATTAATGTAGTGTGTGTGTGTGTGTGTGTGTGTGTGTGTGTGTGTGTGTATGTGCATGCCCACATGCACATGCATACATAAGCATGGCACAACACGTGTGGATTTCAGGGGACAATTTGTTGGAATTGGTTCTTTCCTTCAACCATGTGGGCCCTGCAGATCAAATTCATATCATCCGGTTTGGTGGAAAAAACCATTGAGCCATTCACTGGCCCTGAAAAGCTGGCTTCTTTTATTTTCATCAACCAAAACCATTAAACAAGACAAGCCTTTTCATTTTTTTTTAACTAAAGCAATCAAAAAAATTAGTTTTATAAGACTGAAATGACTATCAACTTGATTATCAAATCTCTCAAATTTGGTTTAAAATAAAGTGAAGGGAAATTAAGACAGAAATAAAATGTAACTTATTTATAGTGGCTAAAAACCATATTCCACAGAAGCCAGATGGCCAACAGACTGGAGAATGTGGCCCGAGTGTCTCTGTTATCTTTGGACCTCAGTTCTTCAATCTATAAAATGGGAAGCATAAAGTGAGGGCTTCTATGTAGATTTGCTGACATTTACAAAGCACTTAGGATAATCCCTGCCTCAGGACAGCAGCAGACAGGTGTCAGTTAGTATGTCCCACCTTCAGTGTGTCCCCCTCACACCCTAGCACAGCTGGGAGGGAGCTCTAGAGAGAGACAGAGTGCATTTCTCAGACAGACTTTTATTCCAATCACTGGAATTTTACACTAACCTAAAACGATCTGCCTCATTGAATCAAACACACTTAGCCACTGTTGTCTCTTCCTTTTCCCACACTAAATCATTCAGAGTAAAGTTCTCTGTACAATGTCAGCAGGCTGCACAGAGCAAAAAAGAGAAAAAGAAAAAAAAAAGAGAGAAAAGAAATCCCACTGTATGATCCTCCTTGGACTTGAGACAGTTTCAAACTGATCTTCACAACTGAAGGAAGAAAAATGGCTACGTCAGAACCTTTCTAAATCACCACTTGAGTTATTCCAACAGCATTCCTGAATGTAAATTGATAGCCGTATCATATAACTTTGGATGAAGCACTCTGGAAGAAATGTCATCCATGCTGTGCCAAAGCTTTTCCTCACTAAAATAAAAATGCTTCCAAAGGTCACGGATGCCCAAATATCACAGCCCCAAGGACTGTGACCACTACGCTCACACTGGTCAGGCCAACGGTTGACACCTCGTGTGAAATCCGAGGTCACTCCTCCAAATGGAAGAGAACCGCAAGGCCAGAGACCTGTTTGCAAGCAGTTAATCCTCTGGCTACTGGCCCTTGGCTGTGAAATGTAACCTAACCATTTTCAGAAAATAAAACTAAAATAAAACTGTAGCCTCCCAGGCCTGAGAGGGCACAGCTGAAAGGAATAAGCAAGGCCCTCCTTTCAAAACAATAATCCATAAAATTAAATTTTACAATGGGTTTTCTTGTCTCTGACAGTTTTATAAATAGAGAAATTATCCTAATAAATACGTGAGTTTAGATGCTCCTTCTAGGGCTGAGGGTGTAGCTCCGTAGTAGAATGAGTGTTTCTTGTGTGCCTAGATTCCATCCTAAGCATCAAAAACTACAAGTAAACCAAATGTTCTTTTATCCATGTATGGGCCTGGCTCTCCATCTGTGTTTACATTGTTTGGAGGTCCGGGGAGACGGTTCAGTGGGTAAAGCCCATGTTGTTGTGAGTATGAGGACCTTAGTTTCAGCACTCACAGAAAATCCTCAAGTGGACACATGTACTAAACCCCAAAGTTGAAGGGACAGAGACCCATGGAGCTTTCTACCTAGGCAGTCAAGCTAAAGCATCATATAGCATACAATCAGTATGCAAACAGAAGTCTGATAATTATCAAGCACTAATACCAGCAACAACTACCTTCCAGCTAGAAGTTGCCAGCCCCAAAATAAATCACTGTCCTAACGCACCTTCCCAGGCCTTTTAAACAACAGCTCGATGATAGTCTTACTAATCCCAAATTCTTCATATTTCTATGGTTTTCAAGAAAATGAAAGGTCAAGGGAGTTTTTAGGTAACTCTTTACTATTGAAAATAGCTCGGCTTTACAGTAATCTTGTTTGTTTTCTTACAATGTGAAACTGCTAAGCTGTCCCCAGTGCGTAACTGGAAGGTATAATTATGAGAAAGAAAACAAGGAAATTCCGTACAATGATTCTGTAAGTGAAGATTTAATAAGGCCTCACGGGCTACATCATTAATTGTGGGCCTCACAACCATCCGTCAAACTGGCTATTTGGTAATCTACCCGAAAGCCCCTACAGATCATGAATTCCCGGCAGCCCCTTCCCCTCCCATTTCTTCCCTTTACTGTCAGGACTTGTTGGTGACATCATTTCCAGCAGGCTTCTGTAGGGTGAGAAGAAGAGAGAGCGCGTGGCAGTTCTTTAGGAACTACTCTGTAAAGCCGAACTCATATACCCCAAGGCTGCTTCTCAGTGTCTTCTAAGTCCTCATTCAAAAAGCAGAGAAGATGCCCCTACTCTTGAATCTGAGCTGAGGGGGAAACGTTCCAATAAACGAAATGCAGAGGTGCCACTGTGAACCATGAGCCCAGGTACTAAGGGCAGGCATTAACACTTCTACTGTCTCAGAACAGGGTTCACACATCGTAAACCCAAGCAACCATATACAAGAGAACTGGAGCCCTGGGCAATTGCAGATGTGATTAATAAATTCAAGAATCCCCACTACACGTTCCACATCTCTGTGCTGTGAATATGACCCAGTAAAAACAGTTTTCTAAAATTTCATAATACTAGCCATTTTATACAATCTATAGATCAGCATCGTACATAAATATATTCATCCACCATTTGAAAGTAACACACACACACAAAATGTATACTTTAAATGGGTGAACTGTGTGCTGAATGAATTATATCTCAAAAATATGGTTTGAAAGATTTGTTTATTAAAGTGTATCCGTGTATATGTGGAAGCATATGTACATGTGCATTTGTGTACTAGATAACCTCAAAGGCCAAAAGAGGGTCTCAGATCTCCAGGAGTTGGAGTTACAGATAGTTGTAAGCTGGACAGCGCAGGTATTGGGAAGCAGCCTCTGGTCCAACGTAGATATAAAGAACCAAACTCTGGTCCTCTGGAAAAATAGAAAGTGATTTGAACTGCTAAGCCATCTCTCCAGTCTCAATAAAGCTGCTTTGTAAAGACTATCATACCCATATACAATGAATCCATCAAACAGCTTACCTTAAAGTTCCTATATGTCTCTAAGGACATGTACAAACAGACTGGTCTAGATATAGTAAATGATGTTAGGTGACAGTTTCTCCTGAGGCAAACATTCCATCCTTCAGGGAAGCTCCTTAAGCAAAAAATAAAATTATTCAAAAAAACTACAGGAAGTCCCTGAAACTGAACAGATTGACTGGGCTCTTCCTTCCCAAAGTAAAGAAGGCAAGAGTCAAAGAAGATTCTCAAACAATCCAAACAGAAAAGAAGACTCTCAAACAAGACAAGATACAAAGAAGACTGAGACTAGGCCAGCTACCTTGAAGGGATTTAGATCAGAGTCACTTGGAAAGGACTCGTTCTAACCTGTTTAGCTGCCTACAGGTTGTACAGTGTGCTCAAGGTTCCCAGCTTTTGTGAGCTGTCACCTGAGCTGGGGTAGGCATTTGTGATGCCGCTGTCTGTGAGTCATTTCTACTCCTATAAATTACTTCTCACCTACACCCATATCCCTCAGCAAGTAACCCCAATAAAATTCACTGATTCACCAAATTGGACTTTGGTGGTATCTGTACTTTGGTATGTCATTCCCTATCTGTGGTGAACAGACATGTGTGTAGTGTTTCTCCAGAAACAGTTTTGGCAAACAACAAATATTTCAGTCATACCCTCTCAAAATGAGTACAAGGTCATCCAAGAATTAAAACTCTCCCATTGGCCGGGCGTGGTGGTGCACGCCTTTAATCCCAGCACTTGGGAGGCAGAGGCAGGTGGATTTCTGAGTTCGAGGCCAACCTGGTCTACAGAGTGAGTTCCAGGACAGCCAGGGCTACACAGAGAAACCCTGTCTCAGAAAAATAAAAATAAAAAAATAAAAAATAAAAACTCCCCCATCGTAAACCTGTTCAAAACAAGTACTGAACCAAAGATAAGCACTCCCAAATAGCCCAGTTGATCTTGGAATGGCTCATTCATCAAAGATGTTTCCTTTGACTGAGTTGAAATCTGTCTTCTCATAGCTTTCATCCACTCCCTCTATTTCCCATGGTTTGAAGAAAGTTTTACCATACTTTCTGTGACTTCCTTTTCTATCCGTTCACCTATTCTTGCACCTTCTCCTTCTGCGACACTGTTTCAAGCTCCTTCACTACCTATCTGCATGGCTTGGAGGAGACCTTAGAGCGTCTATTGCTGTGAGGAGCCACCATGACACAGCAACTCTTAGAAAGGAAAACATTTAACTGGGGCAGGTTTATGCGTTCAGGGTAGTTTAATTCACTATTGTTATGGTGGATAACATGGCAGCATGCAGGCAGGCATGGTGGTGAAAAGGGAGACAAGAGTTCTATATCCAGATCCACAGGCAGCAAGAACAAAGAGTAACACTGGCCCTGGCTTGAGCTTCTGAAACCTCCAAGCCCACCCTGAGTGACACACTACCTCCACCAAGGTCACACTTACTCCAAAAAGGCCACATCACCTAATAGTGCCACTCCTATGAGCCTATGGGGGCCATTTTTATTCAAACCACCACAAAGGATAAAACAGTACGTCCTGGTATTACTGAGGAACACGATCTTTGAAGTCAGAATCGCATGTTCTCATCTGAGTTACATCACCTGTATTTGTTATTTTTCTTCTTGTTATGACAAAAGCAAGGATGTAGGCCATGTTCTAAGCACTTGCAGTCAAAATTAACAGGCATGACAATACACATCTGTAATCCTAGCACTACAGAGGCTGAGGCAGAAGGAGCCTGAGTTTGAGGCTAGCTCGGGCCACATATCTAGATCTCAAAAACAAACAAAATACTACTTTTGCACATATTTTTGACTACTTATAGAGGAATTTTAACCCAGCAACATGGCTGCTCTGGCAAGGGATCATATCCAAAGATCTTCTAGGACTATGTGACCAGCTAGAATGCAGACATGCCCTTAATTACAGTATAATCTAGCTGGAATTTAGACATGCCCTTAGTAGACACCTTTAAACCACAGCAATGAAGGTAAAGTTAGTTTGTAGAAGGAAGAAACTATGTTTGAAAGTGACATATAAGTGAGGGGCAGACAAAGTGGCGAATCAGAAAAAGATTTGACAGAATGAGTCAGACATAGGATACACCCAACTCTCACAAGAACATCATAGGACAGAGAAGCAACTTAAGAGCAGCACAGAGTGCAGCCTGTGGAATTCAGGTCAGTTCAGCTCCTGTAGAGAGAGGCAGTTTTACCAGCACAATTTTATAGAGACAGGCTGCAGATGAAGACAGAAGGAGCCAGAAGATTAGAACAGATTGCCAGAGTTAGTTTGAAGACAAGCAGAGCAATTCAGTGAAAAGTCAAGAGAAGCCAGATTGACTCAGTCAAATTCTTAGAGAGGAGTTTGAGCCAGAATAGCTGAGTTGAACCAGCCAGCCAGAGTTCCGAAAGAACTAGGAAGAGGTGTGCTTATTCAGAATAAGCCTCTGAGACAACAATTATCTGGCAAATAAAAGTCACTAGTTTTCAAAATGTCTTTTCACAAATGAGCAGTTAGTTTCTGCCAGGCACATGTAGTATTCAGCTTTATTTAACCACCTGTGATATAACTCCATAAAAGCAAAGCCCACCTCAATGTTAAGCAACTAGTACAGAGCTTAGGGTGCAGAGGCGCGTGCACACGCGCGCACATGTGCACGCACGCGCACACACACACACACACACACACACACACTGACTATTGTTACTATTATTGTAACAGGAGAATATCTGAGATGTTTCAGAAGTGGTTATCCAGTAAAGAATAGACCAAATGTAAACGGGATAGTGTAAAAAATAGTGTTTTAATTTAGTATTCAACAATAGATATCGGGTCCTCAATTACGTATAGTATTAAATATTAATTAATACTTTTATTTTTAGGGCATGAAATGATATAAATATAAAAGTTGAACAAAGTTTTTACACATAATTTGACTCTCAAAATCCTCAATATCATTGATATTTGATGTATAAAATGCATTTAAATAAAAAAATTTAAATAGAAAAAAAAGTGTTTTAAGATGTCTTGGGACCCTTTTCTATGTTCTAATTATCTTCTGCTTGCTTCAGTTAACAGGACAAAGCAGTGGTTCTCAACCTATGGGTTGCAACCACTTTGGGGGGCACAGAGGTTGCCAAAGACCATCGGAAAACACTGACATTTATATTACAATTCATAACAGTAACAGAACTACAGTTATAAAGTGCAATGGAAATAATTTTATGGTGTGTGTGTGGGGGGGGGGGGTTCCACAGCATGAGAAACTGTATTAAAGGGTCACAGCATTAAGAAAGTTAAGAACCCCTAGGATAAAAAGAGCTGAGAATCGACCCCCAAAAGCACTGTGGAGAAAAGGTTCTAAAACACAAAGGAGAGCCTTCCTTTGGCTCTGTTGCCATCATCCTAGAAGCACGTACCCCAATTATCATTTACCCTAACTCCGGACCCAGCCTCACAGACAGAAAAACAGAACGTCCCCATCCCACCCTACCAAACATTCTTCCCTTTTCAGTAGCACACGGCATCTGCCCCATCACCTGCACAAATGCAATGACCTTCTTACAAAAACCTCGGTGTTGATTCAAGAGCAGACAGTGCGGTCACCCAGGTATACTGCTAAAAGCTGAAATGAAACATATTCTACCGCAAAGCTAAACCACGCCAGTGGGTTTTTGTTAATTGGTGTTTTAAATTAGTATACAAGATATTAGATGTCATTATGGCATTTTTATAGAATATTTAACAGACCCTCCTTTTTCCTCATGTGTCCTGCACACTTGTTACTCTTGAAGTCCCCACTCTGTAACTTCATGACCCTAGTTCTCCTGTCCCCTGTGGCCTTTTGCTTACCCTCTGTCCTTCCTCTATTATTTTTACTTTCCCCACCCCTGGTCTCCTTTCTAGTTTGTTAGGCTTTATTACATTATTACATTTACTCACACCCACCACATACACACACAAACACACACACACACACACATGCACACGCACATATTATAGGCTAGGACCCTGCTATTAGAGAAAACACAGTTTTGTCTTTCTGAGTTTGGGTCACCTCACTTAACAACATACTTTCCAAATCCATTTTCCTGCAATCCAACCATAGTTATGATCATTCGCCTGATCGAAACACTCAACAACTAAGAGAAAGATTGTAAGAGGCCATTCCACCAGTGACTGCTACAGGACCTGACCTGACAGCTTCTGACTCTGGCAGCAATGCACATCAGTTCTGAGCTTGCAAGGATATGGGAGAACAAGAAACTTTTTGTGAGAAGGAGGGACACATTCTAACCACACTCTAAACAACAAGAAAGCCACAGCTAGATCCTTGTCATGGACATAACCTACTCTGACAGGGTCCATAAGATAAACAATGCACTTCTCTGGGGAGAAAAAGCCATAAATGGCAGGGAGCTCATAGGAACCAAGCCCCTATCCTAACTGGCACTTCAGGTAATTGCTTTCCCTTCTAGAAAGCCATTTATCCTCATATAGCTTAACATCAGAAGAAGGACTGTTACCCAGTGGAAAAAGATATCAGGCAGGATAATAAGATCCCAGGTATATCCAACATCATCCAGTCCCTGGACCACCAATCCCGGCAGAACCTAGGATCTTATTAGAAACATTAATTCTCATACCCACCTCAGACACAGGAACTAGAAAGTCATGCAGGAGCCCAGGAAGCCATCCCTCCAGACGATGTGGATACACTCTAAAAGCCACAGTCACACCTGACAGTTACTCTTAAAGGTACCGTGATTTGTGCAAAGAGAGTTCCTGGGGTGGCCTGCACTGTGTTAGCTACAAAGTTAACTCGATACTGGGGAAGTAAAGGAGAGTCAGGCAGGCCCCATGAGAGTGAAGTCAGATCACTAAGGATGCTCAGCACCATGGGCCAGGAATGAGACCGCTCAGGATTCAAGGTCAACATGTCTGGAAGGCCTGGTAATCTAAAGGCAAAGAAGTTGTTCTCAGAACTGTCACTCAAAAAGTGAAAACCCCGCCCACTTCCAACAGGACCCATAGACGACTAGAGTTCCTTTGCAAAATTGTTGTAGGAAAGGAGAATCTAATATAAAAGTAGATGAAGCCTAGACCACTTGTTAACACCACTGTTTCCAAAGGCTTGCTGTACTGGAAAAGCTGGGGATATATGGGGCAATGGGCTACTCGCAGGCAGCCTGGTTTCCAGTCGAGGCCAGATCTTGAACCCGGGGACCCGGTAGTGATAATTCACTTACATGGGACGGAAGGAGTTCTCTCGTGTCTCCTGGACGGTGGCTCCTGTCGGAGTTACCGCCCCCACAACCCCTACAGGAGAGGTGTGGCTATCAGCCACTTAGGAATAGTTCCAAGCCTTCCCACATGCAAATAAGGTTTTCCCCAAACTTTCAGTCCAAGCCAATGAGAGGTACCTACTGTCAAACCCTGAATCACCCCCAGAACCGTATATAAAGCCATGCAGGGAACTAAAGGTATGTGAGAACTATTCCTTTGGCTGAGCCTTTTGTTCCAAGAGCTGTATGTAAGTAACACTTGGGAAGAGACCTTCTCTCCTGAACAACCACCCGAGGTCCCGCCACAATCCTCACTGGAGGACCTCACTAGGACCCAGCCCTAACCGACTCAGTTCAGAGAGGCTCGGAGTTACTGAGGCTCAGAGTTACTGAGCAATCTGAAAGGTGTGGCAGAGACTTCGTCTCCCTGCCTGCTCTCACTTCCCTTCGCTGGAGCATTCCCACCTGGCCTAGACAGAGATCCCCGTGGAAAACCTCTGGTACCCAGGCCCACAGGGATAGAACTAGAAAATCTGTATTTTTATTATTTTTTTTAATCATCATTGTCGTCATCATCATTATTGTCACCATTATTTTTAGTTTCTCCAGGTCATCCTAATAACTAGTGAGATCACAATCTCCCAGCAGTGTCAGGATAGAGCCTGGGGCTTCTTCATTAGAGTCATTTGGGGCAGTTCAACAACAGGAATTTCTAGCCTCTTCTCAGTTCTCTAGACATTAGCTCTTGAGAGTGGAAGCCAGAGATCTGCACTGTGACAGTGTTATCAACTGTTATGATGTTATGTGGTCAGGGGGTGGATGGCAGACTCCCACTTCTCCGATTCCCATGCCTCCAAACTGTTCTCCCTGGCTCTTACTGTTTTCTTATTCATGAGCTCATTCCTCCCCGCTCTCTCCCTCCACCCCTCCCTCTTCTCCCCTCTCCCCTCCTTTCCTCCCTCCCTCCTCCATAGATACAAAGATAATTCACCTCCTGATCTTTTGGGGTCATATTCTGGGATGGTGAAGAAGTGGGAGGGAAGGAGCCGTGTCATGGTGTCTCCATATATGAACCCCTTTCACACTCTATTCCTGATGCAGGAAAACCAGGCTTCATACCGACACTTGGGCAAGGGATCTCATGGGTGACTGTATTTGAATCACCTGAGAAACTTTTAAACCTGTTGTCTAGCCACAGTTGACGGCAAAGTTGCTGCCTCACCTGGAGCAGCAACTCCAGGGTGATGCAAAGTCTTTGAAGATCTCTCAGGCTAACATGCATGCCAGACATGGCTTCTCCTCTGTGAACGCACACATTCTAAATTAGCAGATGGAAGTGGGCCTGAGATGAGACCTTGCTAATGACTACCAGATGATTGGGAGCAAAGGTTGTCATATACAAGAATCACCTTCAGGGCTGTAAGAATAGCTGAGCGTCTGCCTGTAATCTCTAATTCAGTATGTCCTGGCTGAGACACCATACATTTACATCAATAGTAAATTCCCAGGTCGATGCTGATGGCCCAGGGAGTGTGCTTTCAGAATCTCTAACCCAGAGACTACTGTCTTAGCTTGAGTGGCAGGAACAAAAATATCATCATCTTGACCTTTCAGACAGAACTGATGCAGAGGGGGACGTCTATAATCGGAGTGGCAGTACAGATGGGTGAGAGTCCAATCCGGAGCTTCACAATGCCTACATCTCGGTATTCTCACATGACTGAGAGCAGGAAGGGAAACAAGCCCCTGTGCTTCTCATGAATCCCATCCTGACTCGTTCTCACCTTAACACAGACGCCTCATCTCCTCCTAACACCAGCATGGAAGGAAAGGTGCATCTGCAGAAGTGGGGAACACAGGCATCCAATCCATTAAAGGAGAAAAAAATAAAACTGGTTTGTCAATATCAGTGTGCATTTAAAAAACCTGGGAAGTCAAAGACAGAGCACACCAGGCCTAACACATAAGATGCCTGGTCTAGGGAGAAGCTTGTTGCTCAGCCAGCCTCCCAACGGAACAGGAGCCACAACTCAAGCCCCACACTCACATCTAGCTCCTATAAATGCAGTATGCCTCTATGGTCCTAAGAACAAACTTTAACGAAAACATCATGTGGTGTTTTGTATGTGCTTGGCCTAGGGAGTGGCATCATTAGGAGGTGTGGTCTTGTTGGTGTAGGTGTGTCATTGTAGGGGTGAGCTTTTAAGACCCTTGTCCTAGCTGCCTGGAAGACAATCTTCTAGCAGCCTTCAGATGAAGATGTAGAACTCTCAGCTCCTCCTGCACCATGCTTGCCTGGACCCTGCCATACTCTCGCCTTGATGATAATGGACAGAACCTCTGACCCTGTAAGCCAGCCCCATTTGAATGCTGTCCTTATAAGACTTACCTTGGTCATAGTGTCTGTTCACAGCAGTAAAATACATATCATAAATGTCCTTGATAAAGTGACATCTCTGTAGTCCTAAAAATGCTCTCATAGACCACTACAGGTCCAACATGAGGAGAATAAAGTACAGACACTTGGAACCAGAAACATTCCAAATAACTACCAGGTTTCCTGGATAGAACTTGGACTTCTGCTGTGCTTAGAATATTTGTGAGCCCCATCACCACCACCACCACCACCAAATTTCAGTGTGACTGTTGGATTCCTAATCCCTGAACTGATGGCATTAGGAGGTGGGACATTTGGAAAGTAGGCAAAATATTTTTGTGCCTTTGTGTTATTCAAATGTTGATTTCTCCAGGCCACTATCTGGTTTCAGTATAGACATGACATTGTAATGCTTACATTAAAAAATCTCTGGTCTCAAATTTGTGTAAACAATGCTCACCATTTTTTTCTCTGCCTTGTCAATAAAAGCTGGAAACGCCAATAACTGGGCAAGAGAGAGAATAGAGTGTGATTTCCGCCAGCCGTGCAGAAGGCAGGGCATTCACCATGATGAATGGGTCCAGAGAGACATCATGGGAGAACACAACTGAAGCCCAGAGAACCAGACCAATACGAATGCAAGTATCTCAGGAATTTTGGCTGGGAGCTAGATTAGATTAGAAGATAAGAATACAATTATAATGCCTAGTTATTGTGCTTTTAAGTTGCAAATAAATCTTGGTCTCTCTGGGGAACCCTCTGGGTTCTTATTAGGGAACCAGCTAGGGTAGAGAAAAGCAGGTGCTGAATTAATTTAGTGCTTACAATAATAATAATTGTCACAGAGCCCTTATGAGCAGGATGAGTGGCCCTGATGGTTCCAAAAGATCCCTTGCACCTTCCACCACATGGTCAGAGTAAGCAATCATGTTCAAAGTGGGCCCTCCTCTGCTGGCACCTTGATCCTTGCATTCCTGCCCCCAGAACGGTAAGAAATAAAAAGTTCTGTTGATTATAAGCCACTCTGTTTATGGAATGTTGTTATGGCGCCTTGATTGGAAATAGTTTTCAATCTAACCTAAGGGGTTAGAAAAGTCAAGGCCATAGAAGCTTCTTCCCGTTGACAATGACAACATGGACACAGGAAGGAAACCCAGGTGGCAGTTTGGCTGAGCTCAGTAAGTCACAATTCTGCCATCTATAACAAGAGGAAATAATGCCTCCTTTATAGACTGCTGAGGGCACAGGAGAGACCATACACAGCACTCTTAGCAGAAGGCTGGCACGCAGTAAAATCGGGTACACAGGACAAGTTATCAACAGAGTCATAACGTTATACAGCTTGGGGGGTAGGAGGTGGACACTGAAGATTACCCTTCTGTTGAATTAGGAAACCCAAAGACAAGTAACACCGCATCACCTGGGCACCAGTGAGAAATAAATAGTCTCACTTCCACCCCTGGCACCGGGACACAACCTCTGAAAGATGTCTCCACGTAGCAGGTCCTAGCAGTTTGGGGAGCAATGCCCTGTGACATCTCCTAGGAGCTTTGAAACAATGCTAAAGCAAGAGCATACCCCTAAAGTGGATAGTTTGATGGGTTCCTGAGAACGGGGATGGGGGTAGGGGTGTCAAAGAAAAAATATTCTTCTCAATAGAGTCATTGAGTAAAAACCTGAAATATACATGTGCAGGCTCCTAATTCTACCATTTGCTGGCTCTCTCACTAGCCTAGATAGCCTGAATTGTCAACTTGGCACAGCCTCTAACCATCGGAGAAGTCAGTCTCTTTGTAGCATTGCCCAGATCAGACTTGCCTGTGAGCATGTCCATGGGTGATTGTCTTAATTGTCAATAGACGAGTTCGCTAAGCTGCTGGCCGCTGGCTTGAAAAAGAGTTATGAATAAACATCATCCAGGTTTGATTTTCTGCAGGCTGGTGTTGCTATCGGAAGACTGTGTGAAAAATGTGATGACAAATGTGTGATCTGTGACACAGGAGTACCCAGACCACTCTAGGCAGCACCACTCCTGACCTGAGAGCAAGCCAGCAGGCAGCACTCCTCCATGGCTCTTGCCTCCCATTTCTACCCTGAGTTCCCTAAGCAACAGACTGTGATCTGGAAGTTATAGCCAAATAAACCCCTTTCTCCCATAAATAGCTTTGAGGCATGGTGTCTGTCACCGCAACCAAAAGGCAATTAGAGCAACTACCTTAGGCAGGTCATCTCACTTCTTGGAGCCCTGGTTTTCTCATTTTAGAAACTGGCCTAAGAGTGTCTCTCTCATAAACACACTAAAGTAAGTCATAGTCTATAAAAGACACATGTAGTAGTGTCAGGCATGCCGTCAGTCATGCTCATGATTGTTAGTGTTTTATAAGGACCTTCAATGACAACAGTTTCCTTCCTGATGTTGTAGCTCTTTCCTCCAAAGGAAACACTTGTTAAAAGGGTCTGCTAATGAATTATGAGGGTGCTGCAATCATCACTAAAATCTGACTGCTCTTGTCCTCAGTCATGCTCCGTAGTCAGATGGTCCTCTCCTGTTGGGAGTCTCCATCTGATCCCTTCACTTCTGGACAAGCCAAGAGGGCCTGGTCTATGGAGAATGAATCTGTCCACAATGTAGGCTCTTTCTCCTGGGAGCTGTGTGACACTGAGCCAGTGCCACGTGCTCTCAGCCTCAGGTTTTCTCATCTGTCACACAGAGGGTCAGGTCAAGTCAACCACATGGTCTCCTCAGGTTCCCATGCTCATGGTACAAGAAAGAAACACTCACCAACGACCAAATCATGTTCTCACCTCATGGCTCTCCATAAGAAAAGAAGCCCACTCATCACGGCTGACACACGGGTGACATGTTCAGAGCCTCCAAGTGATAACCCGGTCAAATGAAAATTTAACAATAGGTGTTCTCAAAAAACCTTCTAAATATAAACACAATTTTCCTGGGAGGGCAGAGGATTTCCTGAAGGGCTCTTCTGTGGAAACCAACAAGTCTCAATAATAAAGGGTGTTTGGATTGACTTTGTGTATATGAGTGTGTGTGTGTGTGTGTGTGTGTGTGTGTGTGTGTGTGTGTGTGTGTAGCAATGTCAAGCTCTTTGTCTCCTGACAACTCTAAGGTGCTCTAAACTGTGGCAAGGTGTGCCCTCCAGGTTTCCTTCCACGATTTCTCATAAGTTTCCTCCTTTCTTCTTTTCTTTTGCTTTAAGATGAGCCCAGCTTGACACCGGCACCTTTTCCACACACAGGAGCTGGGTCATGGGATCCAAGTAATCCCAGTTAACCCTTACATGCTCTGGCCTGTGTTCCTAACTCACAACCTAGACTGAGCAATTCTCTCCCTGCTGAGCCTTCACCGTCACTCCTAATGTCCAGCCTCCTGTTTCCAGCTGCTGTGGGCTCGCTCTGCAGTAGACTTTGAGACCACCTACTTCTCCTCAATATTCCCAATCCTCAACTTACCATTCTTGCCCATTTCTCCTTTCCTGTACAAAAACTTGAGATGGCCCATCTCCTCTTCCACCCCTAGACTTTAAACCTGCTTCCAGTCCAGCTAACCCAACCTCCTCCATCAGCAAGGCCCCCTGACACTCCCCACTGCTATTTCCATTCTTGCTTCCCAGTGGAGAAGCTGCCTCTAATAGTCCTCCTCCATCAATTACTCTGTGCCTATACTGGTTACTGGTGTCAGGGCAAGAGTTACCGCTGCCTTCTGACTTCCTGAGCCTAGCAAACACAGTAATAATAACTACCCATTAGTGTCCAAGCCTCTGTAAAATGCCAGGTTGTGAGATTGAGTCCTTACTTCTACAGGATGGACATGGATCGCCACTTCCACTTCCATACTGAGGAACCCAAGGTTCTGTGTTCTTGCAACGGAATCACCATGTGGCAGGACAAATACCCAAGGCAATGAGCCAAGCTTACCTGAGCACTGAATTCAGTATGATCATTCTCTTCACCCTCCTAGATACTAGAAGCTGAGCCAATAGGAATCTCCCACCACCCCTCGTATGGACACAGTTCACGCTTCCTATTGCAGGACTTTTGAACATGTTGGTCTCTGGCTGCAGTAACATTCTCTTAGTCTCACTCTGCAAAAATAACAATCCTGCCTACCTATACCACCAGCTCCTAACAATGGGATGTTCTCAATGCAGCTGAAATTGGCATGGTTCTCTCTCCTTTGAACATGGATGGCACTTGGCCTTTCCAGATCCACCCCCGCCCACAGCAACATACCACTAGCTGCCAGAAACCATCCTTCTTACACCATAGCGATACAGAGAGCCCCTTCCCTATACTCTACAAAATCTTGCTGCCTTGAGCCAGCATTCTAAGATCACCCAGGAAGAATGACACTAAAAGAACACAAGTCAAAAAGCACACAGATTCATCCTGCCTCTACCAATGCCCTGAAGAATTTGTGATGAGCGTGATGACTGTTGTTCTAGTTTCATTTCTGATTCTGTTTTAAAATACTCTGACCCTCCCCCCCAAAAAAAAATTTAGGGGAGAAAGGGTTTATCTTAGTTCACAAATCCAAGTTAGAATGCATCACTGCAATGAAGTCACAGTGGCAGGAATTTGAAGCAACACGTTCCATCACATCCAACAGTCAAAAGCAAAGAGAAATGAATGCATACGTGTCACTTGCTGGTGGTACTCAGCTCGGTTTCTTCACTCACACGGTTGAGAACTCTCTGCGTAGTGAATGGTGCCACCTACAGTAGGCCTGGTCTTTCCAGGTCAATTAACGTAAGACAATCCCCCTCGCCCCCCATAGGCATACCTAGAGACCAACCCAGTGGAGATAATCCTTTACTGTTATTCCTCCCTCATCCCCTACTTCCCCCCACCCCCGCGACCCCACCCCCATGACTCTTGTCTAGGTCAAGCTGACCATTAAAGTTAACCACCACTACTGTTTTTTCGTCAAGTAAAGACCAAAAAAAGCATGAAGGATTGTGTTTTGGGGTTTGGGGTGGGGGTTGTCTTGTTTTTTTTAAGTTTTAAGAAACCACAGTAAAGCTGAAGAAAATCCATGTTATTTTTCATAATTAAAGTTCTTCCAGAAAGAAAAGAGGTGATGATGAGTGAGTGCCAGGTTAAATGGCTCTGTGGTAGACAAGTCTGCAGGATTCCTGGGCTGGAAGAAAGACAAGGCTGCTACAGGAGATGACAATCTTCCTAGGACACCTCCAAGTGGACACCTCCCTCCTGGTACGAGGCGCCCCCTGAGGATGACTGGTATAACACTGGAAAGCGCTTGCAGAAGTCTCACCCCGACGCACACGCCACCCATTCCCAAGCACCCGTCTATCCTAGCCTTAAAGTTGTGCAAGAACAAAACGTGGAAAAGCCAGTGACTTCATCCTCTGATCATAAAAGTCTGCGTGGTTGTCAGACTTTCCAAAACTGCCAAAAGCTGTCCTAATATTTAGACAATCTAGGCAGCGATTATTGTGCATGATTTAAGGTTCAGTTACACAATGGTATCTCAAGAAAGAAAGGGAAAAAAAAGCTATTCAAGACTTTAGACGCCTCAGTTTATCTGCAAGTGATGCTGATAATACGTAATGAGCCGAGAAGCATAATTAACCCAATTCTAGATAACAAAGATCCATTTTAAAATGCTGGCTGGAACCCTCTGTAACTGCAGGTGTTTATGAGTAAATATTAGGAGAGAATGATGAGGTAACAAGAGCTCACAGCTTATGTTCTGTAACGCTTAGCAAGTTCTAGGACGGGAGATAAAACAAGGAATGAGTAACACACTCAAGCCAACGAAGACAAGTATGTTTTTTTCTTCCAGGCAGCGGCTGTCATCGCACTCATACACTTGCTACGGCTGTCTTTATTAACTGTGTCATCCCGACTTTGGACCACGGGCAGTGGCTATTAATTTACAATCTTTGAAAGCATTATCTCTGCCTCGTAGTATCTATGAGACAATAACCATCTACTATAGATAAATATCACATGATATTCTTGAGAGGGTGAGGACCAGGGACTGAATCCAGGACCTCGAATATTCTACCCCTGAGCTACAAGCTTCTCTAGAGAAAGAACAGCACCAGGAAACCTACGCAGCTGGCCCAGTTTCACTGCAAACAAACACAATTGTCACCTACACGTGATTTAAAAACTGCCTCCCATACAGATCAAAACAAGACGCAGACGGATAGACCTATGATCTCGAGGTGAGTCAGAAAAAGTAGTAGTGAAAGCCAGCTTTCCTCCCACACGCATGCCCGGCCAGTGAGGGGAGTCACGTGACTGCGTCTGACACTTGGTCCCACTAAGTCATTCTTTTTATTAGCAGTCCCTAAAACGGTGCTCCAAAAGGATCTGTGAAGAAAGGACACAAAAATCGCAGAGAGGTATGAAGACACAGCGAGCCACCCGGTCGCCATCACCTCTGGTTCTTTGATGTGAATAAGAAGCATCAGAGCTCCAACTGTCTAAGCTCTGTAGGGTCCACGAGCATGGTTCCGATGCTAGGCATTGCAAAACAAAACTCTATCGGTGCTTTACAAAAATATCAAGGAAACTAGCATTGCACTAAACACTATTTTGTTAGCTGGGTGTGAAAGTACAGATTTATACTCCTAGTTCTTGGAAGGGAGGCAGGTAGATAGAGCTCTGTGACTTGTGAGCTCAAAGGCAGCCTGGTCTATACAGTGAGTCATTTACAGAACTATATAGTAAATGAGACCCTCTCTTTAGAGGCAGTGGTGGTGCATGCCTTTGATCCTTGTATTCAAAAGGCAGAGTCCTTTCTCCTCTTCCTCCTCTATGTAGGTTCCAGGGATTGAAGTCAATCAGCGTAATTATACAGTGATTGCCTTTACCTACAGAGCCATCCTGTCAGCCTCTATTTATAAAATACAGGCCTTCACTATCTCGCTCAGCTCAGCCAAATGTCTTAGCTTCCATGACCGTCTGCCACAGACTCTTGAGTATCTGGAACCCCAGGCACACACCAGTTTACCCAGATTAAAAACTAAACACCCTAGACTCTGTCTCCACATGATTTAAGCGAAATATACTTCACTAGGTTAAAGATTAAAAATAAATGTGAGCTCTGGACGTGAAGTCAGTCATCCCTTATAGTTAAGAGAGATTAGCCCAGGACCCACTGCACATAACTAATCCCTCAGATCTTTAGAGTAAATGTAAAAATGGGCCAAAATGGCAAGATGGGAGGCTCTCAGTCACTCGTCTCTGAGAATGTGTAAGAGCTAACGACTGCCTGGCTCGGGGTTCAGATCAGGTACTACCTGCTGCTTTGTAGGTACCAGCTTATCTGGTTACCTGAACTACAGGATGGCTCTGTGATTCCTCAGTCACCATCCCAACAGTAGGAACTACAGTGATTCCCGCTTACCAATGAGGAAGCTGACACAGAGAGGACACGCGGCCAGGAAGTACAGAGACAAACGTGAGTGAACACTCGCCCTTAGTTACTACACCATTTGGCTATTTGATCTTTCAAACGGAAGCCAGCTACTCCTGTGGCAGGTCTGCAGCAACGTCGCTGGTCTCTCACTCATTGAGGCCCCCAAGTATTAAGGGTAAAGGGAACTTGATCTCCAGGTATCTCTCCCCGTGGACATCCCTCATCCACGAGAGTGCAGTTCTTTTCCAAGGAGAGCTTGATCCAAACTCAGGAGAAGACACAGCACTTGACAGTGCTACCAAGGAGCTTGAACTGGACTGCCAAAAAATATTACTGTCAGTGTTGAAGAGCCCTGATAGGTTACTGCTGCCTCTCAATGCCTGCAGGCAATATATATGACCCTGTCAATTATAGAAAACCGATAATATTGCAAATGATTCATGATCATAAAAATGCAAACCAGTGGTATCTAGGAAATCCAAGTGGTTGCTGCCCTGTGGGTTGACCCATTTTGCATTTATGTCTAAATCTGCCCCACCATTTCTTTGAACCAGTTCTGGCATCTCTCTGGTTCCCACATTTAAACACATGCTAATCAAATCTCTGGCACACGTTCATTTTATACCCATATGAGTCGGGATTGTACCCTCTCTTTTGAAGTTATCCTTCAACGTGGATCTGAGAGGAGAACCTAGGAATCAAGAAGAAGCTCAATCGTGGCAATATTCCAATGTCATAGTTTCAATTCAGACACCTTCCTTGAAGGGCCACTTGGTCTGAATGTAGGACAAAGATTGTGACATTATTTTAGAATTCAAAGTTTGAGGGTGGCACAAACGTCTTAAATTCTGTTCCTCTTAAACACAATGTTTTAAGAAGAAACCTGAACATTTGAGAGAAATAACATGTTGCCTTGGAAACAAAACAACAAAAAGACATGAGTGCAGTGTTATTTTGTTTACTCTAAGCCCGGCAGGGAGACCTATCTTCCTACTGCAAAAAACAATAAACAACAGGATCTGTACTGTGGTTTCCCAGAGGGGTGTGCACATCCCTGGCTGTGTGATCTCTGCAGTAGGTGGAGGATGAGGAGGGAAGACCCAAAAGGGTGTGTGTGTGCCTTTAAATTTGGGGGGATGGGTGAAATGCTGTGCACACGCCTGTTACTCACATCAGCCGCTAATATCCATCCAATGTGAGCTTCAAGGACAGAAAATTGTCCCTGAAAACTAAAAAAGCCTGGTCTGTGTTCAACCTCAGCCCTGTACCTCAAGGTCTGTCACCCCAGGCTATAATCCCATCATTAGCTCACCACAGCAGAGCCAAAGAGTCAACTCCCTATAATTTGCATCCCGGGTTCCTGGGGCTCTCTAGGACCCCGGAATGGTAGTCATACGTGGAGACCACCCATCTTCAATCAGGTCTCACCTGACTCCCCAGAGTGTGAAGCAAAACCCTTCAGTGGGTGCAGTGTCACAGCAAATGTAGGAACAGAAGCCAATAACTCAAAGAGGGTCGAGAGTATATGGATGGGGAGGGGAGGGTGAAGTCTCACTGCTAGCTGAGAGAGAGGCTATGGACCACTAGTGGCTACTGAGGGTGTGGGGAGGAGGCAGTCCGTTTTCCCCAGGGGTCAGCCCCCGGGAGGCTTCCCATGTTCATACAGACAATACTGAGTAGTCTCAATGTCTTGTTTGTTTTTAAGAGCACATGAAGTTGGTAGGATGATGCTGGGTGTGGACAGGAGAGAAGTTGGAAGGGACTAAATTAGGGGAGTAGATTTGATCAAAATGCAGTATGTGTATTTATAACATTCTCAGGTATTAAAAAATATTATTTAAAGGTTAAACATGCTTATCTTTCGTTAACTATTAATAAGAAGTCTGTGGTTTTCCTATTTGCTGTCTTAACAAATTACCACTGACTGGGTTGACTTTAAAACAACCAAAATGTATGCTGTCACAGTCCCTGAGGTTTAAAAGCCTGAAATTCCATCTTAGTGGTATGGAATCACCACGCTGGCAGTGCCACAAGGACCCTAGTCTCTCCAAAGCCTCTTAGAGGGAATCCCTTCCTGGGCCTTCCTGGGTACAGTGGCTGCTGGCATACGGTAGCTGGTGGCTGCAACGCTCCAGTCTGTTTCTACTCTTCCATTGCCTTCAACTCTATCCTGCCATCAAATCTTCCTCTATCCCTTACAATGTGCGGTGCGACTCCAGGAAAGTCTCACCACGACAAGATCCTTAGCTAACCCATATCTGCCAAGTCCTGGCCACCCCAGATGCCATCTGCGGGTTCTAGGGATTAGGACTTGCCATGTATTGAGGTAAACATGTCTGACACAAACGGATCCATAGAATTCTCCATGATAAACATGGCTAGAGGCGATCTAGAGTAGTGACGGTATGTGGATGTGACACAGCCCCAAGCTTCACTTCCTAAAGCAATTATTCTGAATGACAACCCTGTTTCCAAGATCCTCACCCGGCAGCCACTGGGAGCTCCTGGGATTCCCCAGCTTATGGGGGACAGGCTGAAGCTTAGTTTCGGGGAGTACATTTCGTCACCAAGCAAATGGCCTATCAGCTTTTCCAATTCCTTCCACTTCCCTGAGGAAGAAACACTGAGGGGAAGCTGCCTCACAAACTATAAAAATCCTCAATCCCCATTTTGAAATATGTTTAATGCTCCCCAAGCATAATGGGAAATAATAGCAGACATGGCTTAAGCACATCATGAACTTATTTGTCAATTAACAAATGTATATGGGTGCCAGTGGGTTTCTATTATTCAAGTTGTGGGAGATGGTGAATAATATGCTATCATCTATTACAGAAAGGTTAGTGTTAGTCACAATTATTTCTAAGTACACTGCCAGTCGCATATAAGCATCTTAAAATGTATGTCATTTGTTCACACATTTGATCAAGCAATGCTACTGTTTGTCCTACTTAGAACTCAGATTTGCAGGGCAAGAAGAACCCTGGTTATCCTTGGAACAAGAGCATCACTAAGTTGTAAACTGTGGGAGTTTAAAGATATAAAGGATCAAAGAGCCAAGTTCCACAGGACATGGAGGCAGAGCAACTGTGAAGCATAAACAAATACACATTTCAAAAATTGAGGTGAAAATGCAAGGTAATACTGTATGTTTAAATCATTTGTGTAAATTTCATGGTTGCTGAATGATTCTTAACAATGTGAATTTTATTATTGTGAAAAATTTTAAAGAGTGCTCCAATATATTACTGCTTGTTAAAAAAAAAAACAAAAAAAACAAAAACAAAAACAAAAAAAAAACCTCAATCCCTTGGCCCAGCATGCTAACAGGCAGGCTCCAACTGATGTGACTCGATTGGGAATGATAGCAAGGACAGCGACCCTGACCCTGGACCACAGACAGTGAGGAACTTCCTTCCTTCTCTCCTTTCTACCGACATTCTCACGTTTCATCCCTTTCTTCTCTTTTTGCTAGACTCCTTCAAACTACCTTCAGTCAAGAACCCCTCCTCCTCAATCTATACCCCCAGCAGATACACATCACCCTGGCTGCAGGAAGAGTGAGGGATGGCAGCTTTTGTCCTGCATTGACTCAAACATAGCCAACAATAGTCTGTCCATCCTACATCCCTCCCATGTAAGACCTTCCCCTCCCATCACCAAATGCTGTTATCTAGTCCCCTCTCCCTGAGTCTGGACTCCCTCTGCACTAGGCTTCCACCAACCCATTCCCTCCCCAAGAGCACCCTAAAGGCATCAGTCTGATTCTCTACCCTGAGAGCTGAGTCTCGATTCCCTCACAGAATATATGCAAATCGAATTCAATTATCCATATGTATAAGGTGTATCTATGAGATGTTGCTACAGTCAACTGGCTGATGAAAGGCAGCTCTGGCTCACAGTGAGAGAGTCTATCATGTCAAATAAAGTGTGGCAGCAGGAGTACGAGGCTGCTGGGCACATCTGGACAGATAAGGAAGCAGAAAGAGTGGGTCCAGGCTATACATTTCAAGGCCCACCCCCAGCAACCGACACCTTAAGGTTTACTTCCTAAAGGTCCTATAACCTCTGCAAACAGTACTGCCTGCTGGAGAATCAAGAACTCAAACAAACGAGCCTACAGGGGACTTTTAATACCCAGACCACAAAAAAAAAAAAAAAAGGTACAAAATGCAAACCTAATGAACTCAACAGGCTCAGAAGACAAGATGAGAAACTCATTCATTCAAAAAGAACACCAGCTGAATACCAGTCATGCACCAAGCGCGGGGCACACTTGAAGGACACGTTTTGCACTTGACTTGCTTAAAGGGATAGATGAAAAGACTCTCAGAAAGCCAGGAATTAGCATGTCATCCCTTCTTGGCAGAAAAAGCTAGAGATAGATGCTTGGGAAAGAAGAGGCCATCAGAGGCCAGACAGGCTAAAAGTACAAAAAGAACAGAGAGTACAAACCTCTTCCCTAGTTTCCAGAAAATAAAGGAAAGCAATTGGGGAAAAAGACGTAAATGACACTCCTGGTGTGCCCTGGAAAGCCACACGGAATCCAGCCATCCCTGTGCGTCTGCATCCATATGTCTACAACCTGCTCCAGTAGGGACCTGGAACCTTGAGAGAAAGACGGGGACCTTGAGGTATTTAACCCCAAAGAAGAATGCAAGCTCCTAGAGAAAGTCCTGGATGTTGGTGAAGACAGCCACAGATGCTTGCTTGGTTAACCAAATCAGTATTGCTCAACCCCAGGAGGGTGGGAAGATCCTACACTCCCCCCGCCCCCACTGGAATCCCCAGTGACAATCTGAGGCTCATTTTCCCACAGAAATCTCGCCAGGCATGGCAGCTGAGCTCCAACCAGGACAAACACCATCTGTAGTCTGCACAGATCCTGGGAGACAGGAAGATGAAAACAGGCTGGCTCTGAGTCTGAACCCTGCCTTGGGTTCGTGCATCCATAAAACGTGGAGATCCACCGAAACCCTGGTGGAGCAGCTAGCTCAGCATAGGGCCTGGCACAGTTAGGGCTGAGTCTATGACATCATGTTTCAGGAGACCACTCTGTAACAGGCCACCAGACAACAGAGTTCTGTCAAGTACACCACTTGTCCAAACACAGGAGACCTTCTGCATTCCAGATGATAACAATTGAGCCTTTCCACATAATAGCAATAATTATATCCATGCTAGTTTAACAAAACAGAACAACTTATCCAAAATGTAAGACCACTTATAACCAATATCTAGATAGTACTTTTTTCCTGGTACAGGGTCTCACTCTGTAGCCCAGGATGGACCTTAGGACTTCAGATCTTCCAGGAAACTGGGACTGCAGGTGGGAATCACCATATCCAGCCTTCTATAGCGCTTTTCTATCAAGAAATTTGAAAGTGTATCTCCCGTGTTATGATCCCACCCTAGAGGAAACACGTATAGAATTTTGCCAGACTTTTTATAGAGAAAGGTAGAGTCCAGAGACCTCAGAGAGTCTTGCTCGTCTCCTCACTCTGTTGTTCCACTGAATTAGGGCAGGAGTTCCGAGAGACAGAGCTGTCTTACTCTGACCCATCTGGTGTGGCTGAGCTTGAATGTGCTGGATTACTTTCCTGTTCTGGAAAACCACCTACGAAACCTCACTACAACCAAGCTGAGCAATGGCGAATGTCAGAAGAAAAAATGAAAAGAATCCCAACGTTTATTCAGAGTAGAGAAGGGGAGGAAGAGGATGGTCAGGTGGGACACGGAAAGAGAATGACTCAGCCAAAAACCACTAGAAGGCGGGACAGCAGAATAGTTACTGTCATTGGCACTGGTACCAAAAAGACAACCTTTCCCCACCCAGGTGAATCCGGCTGAAGGCACACACACACTAAAAGTGCCTCCCATTTTTTTAAATAATATTTTTTTGTTTGAAGGTTGTGTGCATGTGTACAGCATGTACTGATCATATTTGGCCACCACTATCTCCGTCCAGCTTCTCCTTATGCCCTTACCCTGTCTCCCACCCAACTTCACGTCCTTAGTCATATTGCTATTAACATTAACAGTTGAATCCAGTTAGCTCTGCCCATATGTGCACGGTGTGGTACGAGCAACCTACCACCAAAGAAGGGTGATCTTGTACGAGCAACCTACCACCAAAGAAGGGTGATCTCTCATCCTCAGCGGCCATCAATTGGTAGTAGCTCCTACAATGGGGGCGTAGGGGGGAACTCTTCCTCCTTCGTGCTGGAATTTTGATTGGCTTAACCATCCCAGAAGACGTGAAGTATTAAGTGGTGCTGCCTCTCTCGGCTGACAAACACCAGGACTCTGAGCTGTGCACAGAGCCACCCCCTCTCTCTCTATGGCACACCTCACAGCGTATGCTCTCTGTAAGTGGCATCCTCGCTGGAGACCTCTGTGGAATGGCCTGAGAAGTTAAACTCATTAAAAACATATGGAAATTCCTTCATAATCCCAAATGTACCCCCTGAGAATAAAAAAGAGAGAGAGAGAGAGAGAGAGAGAGAGAGAGAGAGACCTAAATCAAATGTCTCAGAAAATTCTTCAGGGCTCTTTTGCCAATCTGTGATCCAATGCTCTGACCTAGATTCTGTGTTAAAGAGGAGGACGATCCTTGGATAGGGTTCCGTAATGATCCCCCCAAATTCTTAACAATCAAATCTAAATCATCTCTTTTTTTTGTTGGTGTTTTTTTGGGAAGGAGGGGTGTCAAGGCAGGTTTTCTCTGTGTTGTTTTTCCTTAGCTGTTGGAGAACCCTGCTGTTAGGGTCACAGTCCACCAAGTTGGGAGAGCTCTCTCCGAGCTCAGTGCAAACTGGAGGATTCCCTTTCTCGTCCTGACCCTGTCTGGAATAGAGCATAGAAGTTTTATCTGAAGCCCCTGTGCAGAGCTCTCTGCAAACTCTGCACAACTCCACACGCAAGCCCTGCTCTGTCTGGCTCCCCACCCTAGTGATAATTAGGTACTTCGTTATAACCAATCAACCCGTTCCATCCACACCCCTAAGAGTTCTCATATACCCTACCTACTCCTGGGACAACAAAGAGCGCTGTCTCACTGAAGCTGTCTCCAGAAGCCCTTCCACGGTACTCACAGCTGTCTGATCCCTGCTTGATGCGTCTGTTCCCTCCACCCTCATGGTCCACTGGCCAGTGACTCTCCAAGAAGAAGGGAGACCCACACCTGGCTGCCCTGGAACTCACCAGGCTAGTCTAAATGTCAGAAATTCACCTTCCTCTGCCTCTCAAATGCTGGCATTAAAGCTGTAAGCCACCTCTGCATCAAGGATTCTTTAGAAGTCTGTAAATTTGTCATTTTTGTTCTTAAAATATAACCTTTCCATCTCAAGTCAAGTATGTCCAGAGCCTGAAAAATCTAAAAATCTGAAGCAGGAGCATCAGGAATTGAAACCCAAGACATCCAGGAAATAACAAAGCAGATACAACCTGGGCTACACAAGACCCTGGTTCAACAAAACTAAAGCAAACCAAATAAAAGTCAAAGTAAAAAATGTTTTAAAAAGTGCCAGCAAGATGGCTCAGTGAGTGACATGCCTGCCATCAAGTCTGCTCCCTGAATCCAGTCCCAGGACGCACAAGGTGGAAAGAAAGGCCAACTCCTTCAGGTTATCCTCTGATCTATATATGCATGCCATGGCAAAGCACACACACACACAATTAATCAGTTAAGTGGTTAGTTAATTAAATCTAAACTGCAAATAAGAGTGTAGGAAAAAAGAGGCCATTCAGATGGCTCAGTGAGTAAAGGTGCCTGCTGCCAAGACAGGAGGCCTAGGTCTGATCCTAGGGACCCACACGATAGGAGGAGAGAACAGACTCCCTTGGGTTGTCTGCCCCCAATCTCCACGGGCTTGTCAAGGCAGGTGCCCCATTCCCCAACCCCAACCCCCATAAAGAAACTAAAAACAAAAAACAAAAAACAAAAAAAAAAACTCAACTTACAAAACCAAGGCTCTGTATAACTAAAGTTATAGAGAAAGCAAGTGAGATTAAGAAAAAATATTCACTCTTCTAGTTCATTTATCAAATGAAAATTAAACTGCGAGTCCTCCATATGGCTATTAGGATGGACAAAACCCAGCTGGTACTATCAAATGCTGGCAAAGATGTAGGTAGAGGAAAACTATTCTAACTTCTTGCTTTAAAGTGGTACAGTCATACTGAAAGCCAGTTTCAGTATCTTAAAGGGAAAGTATCTATGCTGTGACCACATATTCCAGCTATCACACCCTCTGGTATGCCCCCAAACCAGATGAAAAATGATATCACACCAAAACCTAAGCAAAATGTTGTAGTATCTCAATTTATAATCCTCAAAACTTAGAGGCAACCAGAAGCCCTTAAGTCAGGGACCAGATAAACTATAAAACAGGCGAACAATGGAGTATTATTTCACACTAAAGAGGCATGAGCTGCCAAAGTATAAGGAGCTGTAGAGGAGCCATACTGGTGTGGAAAAGCCAATCTTACAAAGTGGCATCAGGCAGGATCCCAACTATGTGACATCCTGGAGAAAAACAAAACTTCGGGGAATCTATGGTTGCCAAGGGTTCCATGAGAGGAAGGAATGACTGGGCAGCCAACAAGACTCAGACCAGGGCAACTGTGGTGTGGAATATACAGTGGGCATCCCTGTCATGTATACATTTGTCAAAATCCACAGCAAGCACTCAAAAAGTGAGCCCTTTTGTACGATTTGTTTATAACAGACATGAGGGGATACTGATGTGTCTCTGTAGGTTCAGAAATGGCAATGAGTATCCCACTCTGGTGGAAGAGCTTTGATGAGAGGAGGGGCTATAGGAGAGTGGGAACTAAGATGCTAATGAGGACTCTATTTTCTGCCCAATTTTGTTTTCAACAGAATGAATTTTAAAATGAAAAATAGGGCGGTAACATAGTTCGGCAAGTGGAGGTCTTGCTGGGCAACCCTGGTGACCTGCGTTCATCACCCAAAAAACCCACATACAAGCTGAATGAGAAAAGCAACTTCTGAAAATTGTTCTCTGACCCACACATGCATGCATGCACATGCATACACACACACACACACACACACACACACACACAAACATGCAGGGGAACTGATAATAATGAATAAAATGAATAAAAATTTAAAGAGAATAAATCAAATAACAAAAATTTTTGCTTTTCTACCAAACTATCTTCTCATACTGAGACTAAAACAAAACAAAACAAAACAAAAAACAAAAAACTGGAGCTTTAACATATGTATTTTAAAAGTAATTCTTCAAATCTGGGTCTTTTCACAATTTCAGCTCTAATCTCTAAGTCTGTGGCCTTTACATGAGATTGCAACATTTGGATGCTGCATCAAAAGAAACATGCAAATGCTAAGAGAGGGTAGCATGCTGTGTGCATCACAAAATACTGAACAGGCCAAGCTCGATAGGCAAAGGCGCCTGCTGCCCAACCCGATCACTAAGTTCAGTACCCAAGACACACATGGTACAGAGAGATCCAATTCCCGTAGGCTGTCCTCTGACCTCCCCGATACACCAAGGAACACATATCCCCATGTATACGATAAATAATTTAAGTAATTTTCAAATTCAGAATAAAATGGATATAGCCATTACTGTGATAACTGATTATTTAAATAAACCACACACACACACACACACACACACACTACATTTCTACTTAAAGACAAACAGACATTTTTAGAGAACCTAATGTCTCTCCAACACTCTAGCAATACATCTGTGTATTTATATTATAGAAAGAAAAAGAGCAAGACACGTTAAAAAAGAAAGAAAGAAAGAAAAGACATGGCGCTGGAGAGATGATTCTGTGCTTGCCTCACTCGCTGCTTTTCCCAGGTTCAATTCCCAACACGCATCTTGTGGCTCACAGCCGCGAGCACTGCACACACAATCCACAGGCACTGCACACACACGGTGCACATATATACATGCAAGCAAAATCCCTATACTCATAAAATTTTAAAAACTGTTAAAGACACATTCATGGGGGGGAGGGGGGGCGGGAAACAGTCTGCTTCACGGAAGGAAAATTACAACTCTCTCAGTTCGTTCTACAAAGCGTCCTGGTCTTAAATACCAGGCCATTCCTTTCTTAAATACACATCTAATAAAAGGATGTATCATTGCACAAAGTCTTAGCTTCCAAACACCTGATGTGTCCTCCAGAACCCTCCATGACTGAGCCAGCATGACCCCATGTTACAGCCCTGCAAGGGCATACGCCCCCTCTTTATTGCCTTGTTCTAGCTCAACCTAAACATCCTAATCTTGACAAGAAAGAGCTCTCCTTGACGGTGTCTGGCATGCTCTAGACAAACGCTAGCACTTCAGTCTTAAACTATTTGAGAAAGTGAGTAATAATTTTCTCCTCATCATTTTCCTGTGACATCTTTTATCCCAGGAGATGTACATCACAGAGGGTCCCCAAGCTTCAGTGTGCATCCATAAACTGGGTACCTGCAAAATGAGGGCCCTTAGATGAGCCCATTAAGGAGTTCTGATTGGCAGGCCTGTGGCAGGGAGCCAAAATTTACATTTGGTGTTTAACCCCTAAGAGGGTTCTGATCCAGGGGGTCTTCATAAACACAGCTTTGAAGAATATGGAGGTGGGTGCTTTGAACATCTTCCATGTACAGGAACAATTACACGAACTACAAATACAGGAAGAAACACAACCCCCATTTGCAGATACATTTTCAGAATAGAAAATGGTTCCTTTGGTCTCTGTGAGCATACAATATAAAGCATGCCTAACGTACACGGCTGTACCTGCTACACTCCTATGTTCCCTCACGGAGCTGAGAACACTGGCACATCCTCCTGGGCTTATACTATGCAGACTCATCCTTAGGCAGAAATGAGGGAAAGAGGAAAAAAACACAAGAATCTAATCCCCGAGGTCTCCTGCCGTCTACCAGCAATGACCACAGTAAGAGCTAGACAGGTGGAGAGCGAGCCTTAGTCCCTGGTTGCCAGCCTCTATGAAGCCCTGAAGAAAGTCACTGAAAATGGATATGATGAGCCTCAACCCACCCCTCCTGTTCCTAGACCTACATCATTTTTCCTTTTCCTCCTCCTCCTCCTCTTCGTTTTTTTCTGCGATTGGGGGTGTGTGGGGGACCAGCAGGTGAGAATGGAATGTGGAAAGCGAACACAGACCCTTTGCAAGCTAAACACAGGAACCTCGGCCCCCAGAACAGTGAAATCCCCCACCCCCAAAATTCTGAATCTCCACCATTGTTGATGGTGGTATTTAATTGTTTTGTTTTGTTTTGTTTTGTTTTGTTTTGTTTTGTTTTGTTTGCTGTTTGTTGTTGTTCTTTAGGTTTTTTTTTTAATGTATATATGGGGGAGGGGATTTGCACGTGGGTGTAGTGCCCATGGAAGTCAGAAGAAAGCATTAGATTTCTCCCCTGGAACTAGAGTTACAGGCATTTGTGATCTGTCTGACCTGGGTGTTGGGAACTAAATTCAGGTCAGGTCCTTTGCCAAAGCAGAACACATTCTTGACCTTTGAGCCGTCTCTCCAACCTCTGTTATCCGGTTATTTTGAGACTAAATCTTACTGTACCACCCCAAGCTAGCCAGAAACATACTATCTAGCCAAACTGTTCTCCAACTGGCAATCCTCCTGCCTCAACTTCCTCAAGAACTGGGATTACAAGTGTGTGCCACCATGGAAGATAAGAGAATTCACATCTCTACAAACCCCTCAGCTCTGCCCAGCTGCTGCCACTGACCCAAGGCAAGGCCCATCAGAAAGATGAGGCTAATGGCTTATGGCTTGTAGTCAAGCAATCCATATTAAAGGAAGGAGGGAAGGAAGGAAGGAAGGAAGGAAGGAAGGAAGGAAGGAAGGAAGGGAGGGAGGGAGGGAGGGAGGGAGGGAGGGAGGGAGGGAGGGAGGAAGGAAGGTAGGGGAAAGAAGAGAGGAAGGAAGGAACCCTCTAACACTTAGACACAGGCACTTTAGCCTGTTGCACAGGGAAGCCTGCTACAATTCCCATTCTCTTGTAGGAAAGGGGGCTGTTTAATAACACAATCCCAGTATCCGTTGATTTAAATGAATTTCATCTGGTTTTCCACTCAGAAACCAATGCAGCTTGCAGTGCTTATTAGTCACGGAGCCCTCACTGAGGGTCTATTGTATACACAGCGCGGCTGGGCAGCCCCACTTCCTAAGGGATAAAAAAGGAAAACAAGAGCACAGTGGCTGCCTTGAATTTACTTATCGTCTGCATTATTTCACTTCCAGTTACTACGGCATCTTGGACTCGCTTAACCTTTCCACTGTCACAAGGAGGAGGGAGACAGGGACCCCCTGTCTTTGTATTTTTTGCTTTGAGAATAAAGCAAATTGCCAGGGGTGGGGAGAGATTGAGTGGAGAGCTAGACATTTTTGCTTCATTTCAAACTGCAGGTGTCACAGAGTCGGTGAGCTCAGTGTGTGGCATAAAGACTCAGACAGAGAACCCTCGGACACTGGGTGGGTCTCATGCATCCTATTTTTCAAGACAAATATAACTGAGGCATCCCAGAAAAGAATATCCACAGAAGAGCCATAAAGGCCTTATTATCAACATCCAATTCTCTGTATATTGCTCTGGCATGCAGGGTAGTCATGACTCTCAGGGTTGGTTGGTTTGTTGTTTCTCTTTACCACGCAATAAGTGAATGAAGCTGGAGCCAGTTTGCAGAATGACCTACAAATATATTCCCGAATTGCTTAACACGCTGTTACCAGTACTACATTGGTTTTGAATTTTGGGGCAAAATGATTTATCACTGGTGTTTATAATTTGACTTTTTAAAAAATACCATGCAACAATCTCTACTAATTTGGCTTTTTTAAAAAAGGTGAAATAGATTTGCATTATCTTATGTTGTGTCACATAACTGTCACTAACAGTATTTCAACAGTTCAGGCTGCTCTACCCCAGCATCTTGCTACTAGCGTTCTCCTGACCCAGATGTTCCCCTCCCAGATCCTGTCCTAGCATACAAGTATCATAAGTCACTACCCTAGAGAAACATCCCTGACTGCCCCACCCCCTGTCACTCAAGAATACTGCCCCGTCTGGGTACCACTACACGGACCCGGTAAAGTGCAACCAATGAATCCATACTTTCACCTACTCATTCCATAGAAACTTACATTTGCAGGCTCTGAGGATGGAACAACAGCTCTGGGAAGACATACACCCATCTTGAGCATATACTCCTTCAGGGAAGCCCAACACACAAGGGGTCACAATATAACATCAAATGTGTCAAGAGAGAAGGGACTCTGTGGTTGACGCTCATAGCAGGGACTTGGATGAGGTTCGGGAAGGGATGGTTCTGTCCCCTCTGGCAGGTTAGGGAAATGTCTAAGGATTCACTTGGTCTGCAGAGGCTAAAGTATGCCCACTGCTGCATCCCCAGAGTCAATGACTGGTCTAGGTGAAGACATGTACTGCAGCCAATTTCAAAGGTTTTAAAAACCATGGTTTAGAAGATGCTGACTTTAACCATTCATTGGCTATGGTGTATAAATGGCACACATATGGCACACAGACAAAGGATGCAGATACCCTTCTTATTAAAACACTACATGGAGAGTCATGAAGAATTGGCAACTGTCTTAGAACTGCTGAATAATAGCACAATGTTCCATGTCTACAAATGCTCCATTTTCCCTACTCCTCTGTTTTGCTGGAAAGTTTAGACTTTCCTCTAGTGCCTCTACCTCCTGTCTCTTGTGCAAGGATCCCCCACTTGAGTCGTCTCCAAAATCCTCTGAAGGTTTTCCTCTGCGGTCTCTTGCTTCTCACTTGTGAATACCAAGGAATCAATCGCATGGCCGCAGGACAGCTGACCTCACCTACTTCTGATGACAACATCTTCCTGCTCTCCCTCACCCTATGCACTGGCCAAATTCATCTTTTATCTGGCCCAGCAGAATCAAGAGCATATACTTAAGAACCAACCCATCCATCTTCTAATTTACAAAACACAACATTTCGCAAACTGTTTACTGACATCCATGCCAACGATATTACTCAAATGCAGCACAGTGAGAAAAAAGGCCACAGGGAATAGGAGAGTTGGCCAAGAGCAGTACTCGGGAATCTAAAATTACAGGGGAAAATCACACAGCATTCATTTTACTTAGTCCCAAATCTCTATCAGATGATGTTGAGCAGAAAGATTCTAAAATTGGCAGGGAGAAAGGAAAAGTCCTCTTAAAGGCTGGGCTGTGCCCAGGGCAGTCTTGCAGAGGGAGGGAGGGGGGAAACTGAATAAGGTGTGTGCCCCTGAATAGCCGGCATCTGCAATATTGTCTAGCAAGCCAGAATAAGCACAGAGAGAAAACGCAAAGCAAATGGAGATGATTGTCAAAGGTGATAATAAGAAAACAGAGAAGAAAACCCGAACCCCACAGGGTGTTCTGAGGACTTTAGTTCTAACCAGCTAAGTTACACTTGCCAGTCAAAGTAATTCTGTGCAACTCAATTAGCACTAGTGCTATGGCAACCCCAGGGGCCTGGCTACACACACACACACACACACACACACACACACACACACACACACAAATAACAAAGAAAAGCCTGCTGTCCTGGAGGAGCTCGATGCTGATCAAGCAGCAGAGATGCCCTACCCTGTGAAGAGCCAAGCAAAGGAAAGTCACAGCCCTTGGAAACAACACAGGGCGAACTGAGATTGTCCTCCAAAAGATGTTAAGTAGTGTGCGTGCGGGCTCCAGGAGATACCAGGAGGGGGCAGCACTGAGCAAACCAGAGCAACTGAGAGCCACTGATTATAAATGTGGGTTAAGCATTCTCCTGGCGCTCTCCAAGCAGCATCTCCCTCGGCCCTCCAGAGGCCTCGGGATGGCAGACTATTCAACCTACTTGGCTGCATAGAGTTAACCTGGCCTTGCTCAGGTTCTCAGAGGTCACACAGTAAGGAAGCATGAAGGTCAAGGTCTGAGCCCTGTATTCTAACTCCGAAGACAGAACGGAGCCGCACAGCCTCTAATTCAGGCAAAGCAACTGAGAGCAAGCACTGAGCAGAAGAGAAAGAGCACGGCCAGCACAGAGAGATTGGAGGGGGGAAGGGGGCTCTTAGTAGCACTGCTGTTTTATGGCCTCATGATCTGTACACATTCCTGGTGTATGAAACTGTAGGTACCTGGAGTGCTTCGTCCATATTCAGCAGCCTGGCAATGACCAGGCAAAGGAAAATATCTACATCAGATGATATCTCCTGTGTCCTGTTCCACAGGTTCCCAGGTGGTATGACACCAACAGATTACATATTGTTCTCTCTACACTAAAATGCCAAAAGCCATTATTAGTAAAATATGCATTTAAGCAAAATTAAGACCATAGTCTCTCCCTCTACTGTAAATCAGCATGCTTAATTGCCATGTGGGGAGCTTTTTAAAAGCATAGCACTAATGGACAGCCATGAGATAGATTTCTTCCTGACTTTCTGTGTTACACTTGTTTCATAATTAAAAATAGAATGTTTGGGGCCTGGAGAGAAGGCTCGGCAGTTAAGAGTGCCTGCCTACTACTGTTGCCAAAGACCCAGGTCCAGGTCTCAGCAGCAGCCTCATACCATTAGACAACACACTCTTGCCCCAGTTCTAAGGTATCTGATGCCCTCTTCTGGCCTTCACAGATTCCTGAGTGCAAGTACTTCACATAAATTCATGAAGACATGTACGAATACGCATAAAATAGTTAATAAGCAAACAAATAAATATTTTATAAATGGGATCTTTAATAGAAAACACATATGCATACACACACTCATAAGAGTTAAAGTGCTTAAAACTTAAAATTATAAGAAATAATCCTCGGGGCTAGTGGGACAGCTTGGCCAGTAAAGACATGCTCTAAACAGGCTGGCAGTCTGCGTTCAACCCCTAGAACCCATATGGTGGAGAGAGAACCAAGCTGGCCTCTGACCTCCATACCTGCACTTTGGCACACACAGTCACACACACACAGAGAGAGAGAGAGAGAGAGAGAGAGAGAGAGAGAGAGAGAGAGATACACACAGAGAGATGGGGAGAGAGCGAGAGAGAGAAATTTAAAGTTTTTTTCAAAGCTTTTAATCATCTAGACATATTAAAATTTTTCCAAATTTCAAAATATTTTAAATACAGCTATGCTCGAAACTGAGCTAACCCAAGTCTAGAGGGCTCCGGCCTAAGTGTGGCTCTGGCCTTTCACCACCCACACCCAGGGTCAAACCAGTCTCCAGGGTTAGACCTTTCTAGATCAGCATCTCCATAATACGTGCCCCCCACATCGTCGACTCAATAAGAATAACCCCTGCGATGAATTTTCCAGATACTCGTGTTTGAGAATCACTCACCCAGACCTCTGTAAAGCAGGCCAGAGAGAAACGGACAGAAGCATAAACAAATCACCTACAGCGATCTCCTCGTCTCTCACAACATGCCTAGGAGCCATGGGGAAAGAAGCCAAGCTAAATCCACAGTCAAGGGCTTCTTGGCAGGAGAGCAATGAAGTCTTCAGACACTGAAAGGAAGGAAGCCTCCGAATGCTCAGGGGACACACCTCTGTGTAGCCCACGTCTCAGGCCCACGTCCACAGCACTAGTGAGCTTGCTAATGACCCCCACTCCCACCCAAAACAAGATAAGTCAAAACCCTAACTCCCAGGATCTCATGATCTGAGTTGATTTGGAGGAAGGCTCTTTGCTGGGAAAGGCAAGGGTAAAATGGGTGAGAGTTGGTATGAATTGGATTGGGATTCTTATATGTAGTGGGACGAAAGATACAAACAAGAATGAGGCCATATGTAGACACACAAAAACAAACGGTGATATGCAGAGAGAGGCCTAGGAGGGAACCAGCCCCATCAATCCCTACTGTGCAGTATCCAAAACCATGAGACTATAAGTTCCTGATGCTCTGTGACATCCTGTTTGGGGCGTGTGGTTTTGTTTTAGCGGCGCAAACTAACATAGCTTGGAAAACCAGGAATTCAATTCAGGTAGTAAAGTGCTGATGGCCACTGCTAACAGACCATGCCTACCTCAATAAACCCCACTGGGCATGAAGACTCAATAAGAGGAAATGCGCTGTAATGTCTGAGGTCCCAGGCAAAGTAACTTTCACCACGCTTGCTCCTTGTAGGATCTGACAGGGTCAAGGGTTAAGACCGGTGACGTAGCCGTCAAGCTCCACGTCGTCCTGGCGCCTTCCTTGCTACCTCTTGGAAGAAACATGTGCATTTTAGGAAAGTGTTATCTACCTACCGGAAAGAGTTTGAGTGTGTCTGGAAGAGTCTGCCATGAATGACAGTCAGAAATAGTGAAGCCCTGTGGCTGGTAAAGGTCTTGTTGCCAAGTCAGGAAACGTCAGCAGCGTAGAGAAGACCGGCAGTGGATGCTTTGTGCTAACCGGCCAGGGATGGAGGAGTGTTTCACCATGAACTCTTAAGCACTACTGCAGACACGGAATTTATGGTCCCTAAATGTTTGTTTTAACTAGTGTTGAGAACACTTATTTGACCCAGTGTGAACTCGACCCCCGGGGTCCCTCTCCCTCCCCTTCGGTGTCGGTGCCACGTGACAAATTTTTCCAGTCGAGCCTCCCACCCCAGCAACTGGGACTGGGGTCAGGGCTGAGGACACGGACAGAGCAGCCCTCCCAGCAGCTGCTATGGTAAACTTTGCAGCAGATGGATTGGCCAAACAGCCGTCGATGGCCGTAGCAGACCTATGAAAAATGTGTGACCATTGTGGGCCTCTTTCTCAAGCCCAGCTAGTGAACTGAGCCAAAGGGGACAGGAGACAGCCTGAGGGTGTCCTCTCACTCACCCTCCTGAGTGATCCCACCTACTACAGTCTCTCTGGCACACAGGGTACAAATATCCAGGTGTCCTCTACATGGAACTTAGTGAGCATTTCTAGGGTTGGTTTGTTTGTTTGCTTGCTTGCTTGCTTGCTTGCTTGCTTGCTTGCTTGCTTGCTTGCATTGGGTTGGTTTGGACCCCCAACCCCCTCGCCCTGAAACCCCTGAAAGCAGTATAGGCTGAACGCCAATGGAAAAGCAATGGAATATCGATTTTCTGTTCCTTCCTAAGGAGAGAACAAGTCATTTGATGTGCCATGAGCTCTGTGAGTAAAACCAGACCCTGCACTCCCTACAGCTGGCGGCATCTCCCGCCTATTCATAGAACCTGGCACATGGTAAAAACTAAACAGATATCCCTTAAATAAATAAAAGAACCATGCACGCGTTTACAAAGAGCCTGCAACGTGCCAGGCACCCACTCGGAGTCCTGTCTGCCAGCCGTTCCTCTTCCCTCCGCCAGCCCTGGTTCACTCTCCCAGTCTTTACTCTTTTGCGTCTTCTGTTCCCCCATTCAGTCTCCTCATTAGATCTGAATCCACTGGCCAAGTCTGTCTCTGAGCAACACTATGGGGTGGGGGACGAAAAGGAGTGGAAGAAACAATGATGGGGATACTTTAGACAATGAGAAAAAATGCAAAACTGAGACGGTGAAACCATTGTGCATCGGAATTTAATGTTTCCACTCTGAGGACCGGCCTAAGCCACAAAATCCTTCTATAAATACTGTCACTGGAAAGAGAACAAGGGATGCCATCTCTTGATCACTACCAACAGTTCTCAATATTAAAAGGCAGAAGGATGTATCCCATGCTATGATTACAACTCCCAGAGATACTTACACACCAGAGAGAGGGGGGGAGGGAGAGGGGGGACAGGAAAAGCAGCATTAATGTGCACTTTGGCCTCTCCACACAGATATTGGGTGGCTGGAGCCCCCGGACCACCGTGGAGCCTGCACGGGGGTATTCTTTGCCCTGTGTAGGTCTGCTGCCTTCCTGTTTCTCATCTCTGGTTTGCAATTTAAGGTTCACTAAATCTTCCGCCTTCAGGAGCATTTGCCCATGGTACATTTAAATTAAGTTCCAATCAACTCAGAGTAATTCAAGCTGGCCCAAAGGAATGCATTCTTTTCTTCACTGAATTAATCAAACAGTAAAGACCACAAGCACATCCCATCTCTTAGGCATAGATTCCTTTGGTTCATAGTTGTTGTTACCTATGCAAACCCTTTAAATGACCCTTAAACCATGATATCTACTCAATACCAGGGGTTATACACTGCAATCTACCTGTACACTCTTGTCTTGCTTTGTATTCTGGTATAACAGCTCACATTCAAGTACAGTTAGTTGTTCAATGCTGGCATATCAAGGGTAAGAGATAAAGGGAAACACACATCAACTTGTAAGTCATCTGAATATCGTTGCTATTTCCTGACGTAGTTACACTGATGGAAACTGGTAAAACAAACAAACAAACAAACAAACAGATAAATAAATAAGAAAATTGGTAAGGAAGGGTGCGCTCCATCAATTCCTACGCCCTTACAAATAAAATAGCATCCCCCAAGCAGCAAGCTTTAGCACACAAGAAGTAGACACATGTAGTTAGTGGTGTGTGTGTGTGTGTGTGTGTGTGTGTGTGTGTGTGTGTGTGTGCAACCTCATGTGAATGTGTGTGCTCAGGTGAGTGTGGGTTTGCACACGTGTGTGAGTATATGTAGAAGCTAGAGGTAGGTAATGGATGGTTTCCTCAGTTGATTTCTACTGATTTGTTTGTTTGTTTGTTTGTTTGTTTGTTTGGGATAGTGTCTTTCCTGAACCTGGAACTGACCAATTTGTTTAAAAAGGTTCACCTGCGAACTCCAATTATCTGTCTGTATCCACCTCCCCAGAGCTGGGAACAGGCTCCTCGTGCCACAGCCAGCTTTTCCACAAGTGCTGAGATCTGAACCTAGTTGTTCATGCTTGCACAGCAAGCATCTTATAGACTGAATTCTCTCCCCAGCCCCATATTCAGTCTCCTTTAAAGTCTTTTCAAAATAAACACTTCAAAGGTATAAAACAACCCAGGGACTTTAACGGAACGCAGATTGAGCACCTCCAACCCAAAAACGTCCAGGATACCAAACTGAAACGCTCTGAGTACCAAAAGGATACCACAAGTGGAAAATTCCATACCTGGCTTCATGGGAACGGTTTGGTAAAATGCAAGCACACTAAAAATATTGGGTAAAATTTCCTCAGGTTAAATATAAAGCATATTTACAAATGTTTGAACTTGGGTCCCATCTTTAACACATTTCATTATATATAAACACATATTCAAATAATATCAAAGTCCCAAACACCTGTTTGGCCAAAAACATTTCAGGTAGTGGATACACATTCTAGTAGGAACCGGAAAAAAAAAATCATCCACATGACTTTGAAAAAAAAAAAAGCCAGTAGGAATGCATTCATGGGGCTGGGGGAGCGGGGCAGGTGTAGGGAAGAAGCCATGTAATAAATATATAAATGTGTTTACTTGACTTGATCCAATAGTAAACGCTAAGAGAGTCTCTGGTTTCAGCCTTTCACATCCACTCTTTGTCACCTTGCCACCTTCAACAACTTAACATGGGGAGCCTGGTTTTAGTTTAGTCACTTCTGTAGAAGAAAATGCACAATCAGAGACCAGGAGACTTCCTCAAAGCCACACAGCTAGTGAGGGGTCACACAGCTAGTGAGGGGTCCAGCCTTTGAACACAGGTCTTCTAAGCCTAAGGCATTTCTCGCATCCTGAGGCTTATCCATAGATACAAGTGAATGGTCCCAAGGTTAACTCCGGTAATGTCTAAGGACAGTGGGTCCCTTATCTTTCAGGACATACCTGGAATAAGACTGGAGAGATGATCAGTTAAGAGCACTTAATGTTCTTCTGGGTGACCTGGGTTTGACCACGTTGGGCCACTGACAACTATCCACCTTGTAAGCCAAGGGGATCTGACACCCTCTCCTGGACTCCACGGGCACTGAACACTCTCTCTCTCTCTCTCCCTCTCTCTCTCTCTCTCTCTCTCTCTCTCTCTCTCTCTCTCTCACACACACACACACACACACACACACACCATAAAATTTAAAAATAAGCACATAAAATAATAGCTTTTTTAAAAAGCACTCATCTCATGCATGCTTACAAACACTAATGCTTTCACTGGTGCACTCAGCGGCCCAGGCTCTGTCTCAGCAGCACCACCGTTCCTGGAAGGAGTTGTGATGTCAGTTTCTAGCACTGAGCGGGAAAGCAGCAGAAAGGCGAGTGGTGCTGAACTGTGTGCATCCCAGGGTTATCTACAGCTTCCTCCTCAGGGCTGGAACCAGATGTCACAAGTATCATGAGATGAGCACGGTACAGCCACTTCCTCCGGCTTCAACCACAACTGTGCATCCCTAATTCTCCCAACCAACAAGTGGCCAGTGACCTCTTTTTCTGGACCTGCAGGAGGCAAAACTAGCTACACACAGGCAGACACATGTCCTGGCCTGGAGAAGCAGGAAGCTATGATACAAATGTTCCATATCCAGATAATCTCTTTCTGGGGCTTGGAATTCTTGGGAATTCTGAGCCCCCAGAAAAGGGGAATCTCGAGGGGTTATCTCTTTTTTTCAGGAAAGGCACTCTGACAATTGCCGAGAAATCTTTAGAAAACCTCATAGCACACACCAGCAGGCTCTGTCACTTTGTACATGTATGGGGTAAATGGATGAGTGTTTGCATGAGTCGACATGTGTGCCGGTACCTGTGCGTGTGTGTGCACGGAGAAGCCACAGTTCAACCTTGAATGTCACTCCTCGGAAGCTCCCCACCTTGTTTTAAGAGTGGGCCCACCTTCCTTCACACAGCAATACCCCACCTTCCTTCACACAGCAATACCCCACCTTCCTTCACACAGCAATACCCCACCTTCCTTCACACAGCAATACCCCACCTTCACACAGCAATACCCCACCTTCCTTCACACAGCAATACCCCACCTTCCTTCACACAGCAATACCCCACCTTCCTTCACACAGCAATACCCCACCTTCACACAGCAATACCCCACCTTCCTTCACACAGCAATACCCCACCTTCCTTCACACAGCAATACCCAACCTTCACACAGCAATACCCCACCTTCACACAGCAATACCCCACCTTCCTTCACACAGCAATACCCCACCTTCACACAGCAATACCCCACCTTCCTTCACACAGCAATACCCCACCTTCCTTCACACAGCAATACCCAACCTTCACACAGCAATACCCCACCTTCACACAGCAATACCCCACCTTCCTTCACACAGCAATACCCCACCTTCCTTCACACAGCAATACCCAACCTTCACACAGCAATACCCCACCTTCACACAGCAATACCCCACCTTCCTTCACACAGCAATACCCCCACTGGCTCTGTGCTGTGACAGAGGGCTGCCCTCCATGCCACAGGACAAGCATGTCCCAGCAGCTTTGAGGCAGATGCAGTGACTGGGTGAAGTGATCGTAGCCCAGAAGAACGCTGCTGCCACATTCCAGTCAGTTCTGTCAAGTAGTAATTGAAGACTAGAGCCAGGCAGTGAGAGCACATAACTTTAATCCCAGCACTCAGGAAGCAGAGTCATAGGGATCTCTATGAGATCCTTGAGGCCAGCCGGGTCTAAGGAGTGAGTTCCAGGATAGCAAGAACTATGTAGAGAGACCTTGTGTCAATAATAATAATAGTAATTATAAACAATAATAGAGTTTGGCCCTCAGGAAGTCTTTAAGTCAGCCATCATTGCTTGATACTTGCCCAAATCCTAAAACACAGAGACGGTTCCTTTTTGTCCGCTTAAAATCCTTCTGTTTACCTCATGGAACCAAAGGCATTTTCCATCAAACAAGGTCATCAGAATGATTGCATCAAGTCTTTATTTACACATTGGTATTATAAGGAATCTTTATAAAACCTCACAGCACACACCAGCAGGCTCTGTCGCTTTGTACATGTGTGGGGTAAATGGATGAGTGTTTGCATGAGTCGACATGTGTGCTGGTACGTTCGCATGTCTGTGCATGGAGAGGCCACAGATCAACCTTGAATGTCACTCCTCGGAAGCTCCCCACCTTGTTTTGGGGGACAGGGTCTCTCACTGGCCTAGCTGACTGGCCAGGGAGCCTGAGGGATCCACTTGCCTTTGCCGCCCAGCCTTTTTAGATGGGTTTTAGGCCCCACCTAAAACTACAGACCCCAAACTACAACAAGGCACATTGCTGAGTTTTATTATAAAATACAAGTCAGTGAGCAGCAGAAATTTTGGACAAGTCCAGTTTACACAACAACAGCTCAAGCTCTGCAAAGAGAGCATTTAAAGAGACTTACTTTGGGAGCTGGACATGATTCAGTGATTAAGAGCACTGGGTGCTCTTGCAGAGGACCTGGGTTCAGATACTAGCACCAGCATGGTGGCTCACAACCATCTATCCCTCTCTAATCTATAGTTCTGGGGATCTGACTCCCTCCTCTGGCCTCTCCATGTACGAGGCATGTACATCGTGCACAGATGCATAAAAAATAGTTTGCAAACTAATAAAATACGTTAATGCTTACTCTTTTTTAGAGTGGAGGTAAATTTTTTCTATTCCCTGCTAACTTGTCGAGGGGTCTTCAACATGCATTTATCTTTATGTTACAATGTTTATAAGAAATGTTCTTCAGACCAAAGTGTGGACACTATGCCCCTTCTAAAAATTGGGAACAAAACACCCATGGAAGGAGTTACAGAGACAAAGTTTGGAGCTGAGACAAAAGGATGGACCATCTAGAGACTGCCATACCCGGGGATCCATCCCATAATCAGCCTCCAAACGCTGACACCATTGCATACGCCAGCAAGATTTTGCTGAAAGGACCCTGATATAGCTGTCTCTTATGAGGCTATGCTGGGGCCTGGCAAACACAGAAGTGGATGCTCACAGTCAGGTATTGGATGGAACACAAGGCCGCCAATGGAGGAGCTGGAGAAAGTACTCAAGGAGCTGAAGGGGTCTGCAACCCTATAGGTGGAACAACAATATGAACTAGTCAGTACCCCCAGAGCTCGTGTCTCTAGCTGCATATGCATCAGAAGATGACCTAGTCGGCCATCATTGGGAAGAGAGGCCCCTTGGTCTTGCAAACTTTATATGCCCCATTACAGGGGAACTCCAGGGCCAAGAAGTGGGAGTGGGTGGGTAGGGCAGTGGGGGGAGAGGGTCTGGGGGACTTTTGGGATAGCATTTGAAATGTAAATGAAGAAAATGAAGAAAATACCTAATTAAATACTTCGGTGTTCTTATATCTTTATGTGTGATTAGTATTTTTTAAAAATACTGTTAAGCATGTATATGAAGTAGGGAAACCCCAAGTGCAGGAGGATTCTGGAAAAAAATAACTGGGCTTCAAGGATGGAGGGTGCTTGAGGCTCTTCTCAGGAAGCTTTATATACTTTTAATATCGGACCTGGTTAGCTTAGGTCTGTAATTCCAGGAGGGGACAGGGCTGTGTGTACTGGTCCAGGAGTATGAATAGCTCATTGGTGGAGAGCTTGCTCAGCACCTAGGTAGCCTTAAGTTCGATCCCCAGTGTGCAACTATTCCTGTCTTATTCCAGGAAAGAATTCTCTACTTCCCATTCCGCCTTTGCCATCATGTCAACGAATGCTTTTTATTCGTTGGTGCAAACACGATAAAATGAATCGTATTTTGTTTTGGCACACAGCCTATGCTCAAGTGGGATTTTTCCCCCCCAAGTGAGACAGGCATAAGCATCGGGGTTGAGTGCAGGGGCATGCTGGATACCATAACCCTGAAGGACAAACATACTCCAGTCCTTCCTAGATGGTTATACAGGCTGCAGGTGTACTCTATTTCAGACTTCACCTTCCCAGGGGCAGTGCCTGCCTCTTCAAGAGGCCTCTGTAGAACCTCCCTAACCCAACCTGACCCTCTTCCTCCCACTCCACCCCCCCCCCACACACACACACAGCCCCACCTGGTCCACTGTGCAAGGCCCGCTGTGAGTACAGTGACTTACGTTTGGTGCACCTCTGGGAGCCAGGAGGTTTACTCCACCCGTGGCAGCACTGCCCTCCACAGACGTTGATCCTGAAACAAAGCGAGACCTCTGAGTCCAGCGCAGTGAACTCAAGCTTTCAGAGTGTTCCTGAAAAGCCAATCTCTTGCTTACACATTCCTCTCGATTAGAGAGAGAGCTCCAAAGTGTGCCCAGGATGCTCCACCCAAAGTTGCTCAAGTGGAAGGGTCAGGGACCATTCACCTGGGAAGGATGGAGGAACTAAGGGATGTGCATAAACAAGCATGGAGTCTTAAAATCCAAACAAACAGTTGTCTCTTAAACTCCAAATTAAAACAGAGTCAAATGTATTCTTCATATTCTCTGGGCCCACTTTGCTTCAGAGAGTAGTATCCCCCAGCCCCTCCCCCTCCCCCGTGCTGCCAAAAGAGTGAGATCACCCCGAGAATCCATCCCTGCGGGGGGGGGGGGGGGGCGTATGTCCAAATTAAGTCGCCCCCATCCTAACTTGTGATTAATGGGGTTAAAGCCGTTCAGTGGGGATACTTACCAGCACCGAATAACAAACTTTAATTCCTACTGCTGTTCACGTGGAGTCTCACCCCCAGCCCCTTACCAATTTAGGACCCACAGGTGCCAGGAAACCCAAGTATACAATTTCTGGGATGCTCAAGGAGAGCTGGGTCTTTAGAGCCAGCTTTCACTCACAATCCCTTTTTCATTAGGTAAACCAAAATAAAAAACCGAGTTGCAAGAAGTTTAATTGATGCCTTGGGATTAAGCTGTAGTGACTTCATGTTTACGCCCATAGTCTAGGAGCAGAAGGGTTTGCGCACAGGAGGTTACGCCCCGGGGAAGAAATAAATGCCTTTTGTGTTTCCCCCGCAGCTGGGTAACAATGCACTGAGAGTTAAACACCAGTAAAAAGTGAGCGGGCTTCCCCCGTGCCCACCCCTTCCCGCAGCGCCTCCGGCGGGGAGGAGACGGTTCCCGGGCCTCGGCGGGTCCCGGCGCGCGAGGCAGGCAGAGCGTGGGCTTACCCCTGCAGCTGCTGCTTCTGCTGAACCTGCAGTCTGGAGCCCCCGGCGCTCTGAGCGTCCTGCTGCACTTGGGAGCGCACGACTTGCCTGCCATGTTTGGCGAAGCGAGTGACCGCGGTCTGAGCACCCGCCTTAGAGTGGAGCTGCCGGCTGGGCCCCCCCGGACGCGCGGGCTCGGGTGGCAGCGGAGATCGGAGCCCCGGCAGGGCCGCGCCGCCGGGCTGGCTGGTGCGCCGGGTCCGCTCGGCTGGGGGCCCAGCCAAGGCGCGGCTGGAGGCGGCTGTTGAGCTCCGGCTGTACCTGGCGTCCAGTGCGACGTTGAAGGTCCGCGGGGGCCCAGCCAGAGGCAAGGCTCCGGCCGGCAGTCCCGGGCCCGGGCGCACCACGTACGTGATCCTCCGCACCCGGCCGTGCGCAGACCACGCTAGCAGCCCTGCCCAGAGCAGGAGACCCCACCTGAGCCAGGCTCCCGCCATCGCGGGCAGTCTCCGGCCGCGCGGCTCGTCCTGCCCCGGCGCGCTCCCTCGGTATCCCCAAGGACTCTGCGGAGAGCCCGTGCGCCGCGGGGTGGAGACCAACTGGGTGGCCGCAGGGGAGGGAGCTTTGCGGGCGGCTGAGCGGCAGCGGACCCCAGCCGGGAGTGGAGGCGAGCAGGGGGCGGGAGTTGGGGTGGAGAGGAGGGGAGGGGCGCGAGCTGCTCAAGGTGAGGGTCCCCTGGCTCAGACGAGGTGTCGCCGGGTGCGGCTGGGGTGCTACGGGCGCCAACCCCGCGAGGGTGAGCAAGGACGACCGTGAGCGCTGGACGCTCAGAGGCAGCCCCGGCTGCAAAGTCTTTTAAAAGTTTCTTCTCCCCGGTGGAGCCCTGTGTCAGATCTGAACAGCCAATCTGCAGCAGACGTGACGTCAGGCAGCAAATCCTAATTGGGGAAAGCTCGAGATGAGCCGGAGAATGAGCCGCCACCCTCCGCATCCAGATATTGGGGCTATGGGTCGGGTGGACAGGGATTCCCGCTCCCCAGCGCCAGGAAAAGACAAAGGGCTCAGCAAGGTGAGGGAACGGCCCTTTCCTTCTAGCAGCCGGAAAGGATTCGAGTAATACAGTTTGGAAGCGCAGGCACTTTTACTCGAGTTTGCTCGGATACTGTCTGCAGAAGTTGGATTAAAACACTAGGTCCGGTCCCAGAAAAGGCTATCCGAGGTAGCGTGAGCTGTCCATTGGAAAGTGATTAGCTCTATTAGTCTGAAGGAAGGTTTTCTTTAGGACTGCAACCTCCGGAAGACTTTGTGGTACCCTGCTCCTGACATTGGAGGGTCAAGAATGCGGGATGGGCAGCAGGGGGCGCCCGTGTAGATGAAGAAAATCGCAGAGGCTGCCCTGCCGGTGGTCCTTGCAGTGGAGTGGAATGGAGCATTTAGGAATTTCTCTCTCTCTCTCTCTCTCTCTCTCTCTCTCTCTCTCTCTCTCTCTCTCTCTCGTGCAAAACAGAGTTTGAAGAAAACCAGGAAATGACGTCTTTACTGCTAACATCTGAATTAAGACAATGTCAACAGAATGAATGCTGTTTTTACATGACTGCAATCAAAAGTCCATGATAATAACTGTATATTTTTTAAAACAATTTTTTAAAGGCCCGGGACTGGAGCAATAATTCAGTGGTTAAGTGCACTGGCTGCTCTTTCAGGGGACCTGGATTAGATTCCCAACCATCCAAAATTCCAGTTCCAGGAGGTTTGATGCTCTCTTCTGACATTCAGGCGCCCATACACATATTCAGACAAAGCAGTGACACACATAAAATAAATAAATATTTTTAAGTGAATTAAAAAGGGTCTTTTCCCAGGCTTGGGTTTTCTCACATATTAGTAATTTTGATTGTTCTTTGTTTGAGGGTTTTCCCTGCATCCGCTTAGGACAACTGATAGCAAGTGAGAATAATTTCAGAAATACTGATAGTGGGAAAAATCATTCCAAGCTGAGGACTAATCTAGTCACCTACTTTTCTCTGCACATTACAGAAATACTGGTGAGCGTTTGCTCTGAGGGAAGTGGGCCTGGAGGCCAGCAGCCTGAACACAGGCTTCCAGAAGGAGCACTGTCTGAGAGAGTCACTACCATCAAAGAAATAGCTCTGGTCGCGGGGAGGAGACCAGGGCTCCAGATAAAATGATCACTAATGGCTACAGGCCACGGACACTTCACCTTTCCTCTCAGAAGCTCTGCTTTCTCAACACACACACACACACACACACACAAACTGGGTGAAAAGCCCCTCCCAGCCCTGAACAGGATAACTCCAGTCCAACCTTAGAGCTGGGTTAAAGTGAACCAGATGAAAAGAAGGGTCAAGACACTGTCCCAAGTCTGCAACTTTGAGTTCTAGATGCAAAAGTACAAGGGAACAAATGCCTACCAAATGCCCGCTGTGCAAAAGACCAGCAGATACACAGCATCTTTGTATCTATCTAGAGCTACAAAGTATCCTGGGGCACAAAGCCTTTGTGTAAAGGAAACCTATCTGGTTGAGGAAACAAGATCTAAATAAAGCATTAAAGAAGCTAAGCAGCTGAATTAAGTAATGCTTAGAGAAAAATAACAGAAATCTCACAAGGCACTGCTTGATTTCCATGGTCCTAGAACCTAGTTTAGCCCATAATTCTTTGTCATCTTGTGGACAATTCGTAACAGAGAATGTTTCCTAGCTGCAAGTCAAACCTGCCCCGATGAAGATTCTAGGTGTCATATAGGGATTTTTCTAAGCAGTTGTTGCAGTGGACAGGGAGCAGTGGAAGGAAGCAGGAGGCGAGGCTGAGTGCACTTTGATAAGAGAGGCCATGGGATGGGAAGGGCAGAGGAGAATAGACAAGGGAAATGACCCAGGCAGCAGCATCAACAAGAAGTCTTTACTAGTCTTCAGTGCTGGGTGAGTCTTCCTGACAAGTGTCTCCCAGGTCCAGGATGGGGGAATGGCATATATCAACACTGCTTCCAGGACAGAAGCAGCTGTCTACAGAGAGCACAGCTGGAAGCAGACCCTGGGGGCCTAGCCTTGCTACTTTACTTTGAGCGAGTCATTCCACCTGCCTGGATCTCAGTTTCTAGAGAATCTGAGGTTCTGCTTGTAATCGCTGAGTTTGCAGTAAGACTGGTTTTTACTCTGATCTATGGCTCTATAGAGAAGTGTTTTCTGTGAAACAGCTCAGAAAGTAAGAGCACCTGGTGTGCAACCATAAAGATCTAAGTTCAAATCCCCATCACCCACATAGTAGCAGACCACATGGTCACAGAAGCTCATAACTCTAGCACTGTAGGGGAAGGAAAACAGAAGAATACAGGGACTTGCTCTTATCAGCCTAGCTCCTGGTGCAATGAAAGACCCTGCCTCAAGGGACTAGGCAGAAATGATCACACAGGGCATTCAGTGTCCTCCTCTGGCCTTCACACAAACATAAAGGCAAGCATGAACACACAACACACATACATACATACATACACACATACATACATACATACATACCACTTACATATACCGTGCACACACCATAAAAATTACAAATGTTTTCTACCACTGAAAATGTACAAGGCAGCTGGGCAGTGGTCATGCACGCCTTTCATCCCAGCACTTGGGAGGCAGAGGCAGGCAGATCTCTGAGTTCAAGGCCAGCCTGGTCTACAGCGTGAGTTCCAGGACAGCCAGGACTACACAGAGAAACCCTGTGAAAGGAAGGAAGGAAGGAAGGGAGAGAGAGAGAGAAAGAGAGAGAGAGAGAGAGAGAGAGAGAGAGAGAGAGAGAGAGAGAGAGAGAAGGAAAGAGATCAAGAAAGAAAGAGATCAAGAAAGAAAAGAAAAGAAAAAGAAAGAAAAGAAAAGAAAATGCACAAGGCAATATTTCTTTCTCTTGACAGCAATACAGGAGGGACCACTTCTGATGCTTCTTCAACCAAATTATAACCTCCAAAAATGAATGTTCACCCCATCCCTACACATGCTAGAACACATGTGTGTCTACATGTCCATGATTATGTAAATATATGCATAAGCAAAGAGTCCCACTCAAGGGGCTGCTGGCAGATGCCGCAAAGTCACAGTTTTCCACACAAGTTTCTTGTTTCTTATATAACTGGCAAGATCGTCTCTGAGAGTTGTGCTCTGTTCCCCATGCAGCTTCACATGAGATGGCTGCTCATCTCGAACTCACTATTCACCCTGAAGGCCCAGATCCTGTCAGGCATTGAGATCAGCCGTTGCCAAGTCTCAACCAAACTTAATGCCACAGACCCTGAACCCAAACCCCCCCTAGGGTTCAAGGTCCATTTATACTGGCAGGACACAACTTCCTCGTTCAAAAACCAAGTCTTTAAAGATCTCATAAAACTTCTTGGACTTCAGATGGTTTTTAGAAAACAATACTCAGATGAGCTAAGTGTAAATGAATCAGAAAAGAGGATTATGTTTCCCATTAAAACCCATGGGCTTGAAGATTAGGGAAGAAAGAAAGGCTGGCAAATGCCAAACATTTCAGAGCACTTTGAGACCATTAGTCAAACTCAGAGTGCAGCCAGGTTCCCTCATCTCCACACTTTATGAGTTTTGTAATTGAAAATCTTTCTCTACATTTAGGATAGGCTACAAGTCAAATTTAGTGGCTGCCTGCAATCAAAATGCCTCCACACGTATTTTCTTCAGCCAGGGAGTTCATAGAGCCCCACCCCCAGCCCACCCCGACCCTGTCATCTCTAGTCTCATCAAGAAATTTTTAGAAAGAGAATATGGGAGCTGAGAGGGGAGAGCCGTTAAAAAGTCATAAGTCTGAACATAGTGTGACGAGGGAGAGAGAGACAACGAGAGGAAGGTGGAGGGGAGAGCAAGATGCTAAGGTTTTCATCAGTGTCTTAAAGCCGTGGTCCCCAGAGTAGTATTAGTGGGAGGTGATGGAACCTTTAGCAAAAGCAGGTTTGTGGGAAGTCCTCCAGCCTTCAAGAGGGATTGTGGGACCATGATCTCTTCCTGTTGCTCTTTTGACTTCTCGAGTCACAAGGTGAGAAAACCATTCTGCCCCAGGCCCCTGCCATGACGCGCTATCTCAGCAGAGAGCAAGAGAAACCAGGGCCTGGGACTTCCAAACCCATAAACGAAACAAGGCTTTTCACTTCTAAAGCTTATGACCCACACATGGTATTTCCTTCTCACAGCAAACTAGAGCTGACTCATACAGGAGAGAAAGAGAAATGGCTTTGTCAGGGAAAGATTCGTAGTACAAGGACGAACAAAGGGAGCTGTGGTGAGCGAAGAACACAACCAAACCATGGGAGGAGAAAGAAAGGATCAGTGTGTGAAGATGGGACAGACAGACGTGTGGAGAGGAAGGGAGAGAAGAAACATGGTTAGGACAGAAGGAGAACCTAACCTGAGAGTGGAGAGGCATGCCTGTGAGCACTTAGGAAAATAACAAAAGAAAAGAGGAAAGAAGGAAGGAAGGAAAGAAGGAGGGAAAGAAGGAGGGAAGGAAGGAGGGAAGGGAGGGAGGGAGGGAGGGAGGGAGGGAGGGAGGGAGGGAGGGAGGGAGGGAGGGAGGGAGGGAGGGACCACCAACCACCCCATGGGCATGACTTTTCAGGCTGCTAGCTCTGATTCTGGCAGCCTTTTCTGAACACCAGCCAGTTCTGACCTGAACATCAACTCACTCTGGTTTGGGCTGGAATTAAACCCACACTCTTACAGTGTGGCCTTGCACCTCATACGAAGTAGAAGAGACAATGAATCCCACATCCTGCATAGCTGAGGAAACAAGGCAGAGAGGGGGCTCTTCAACTACAGACAGACTTCAAATAGGTCCCTAGTTCAATCTCATAGGTCCCTCTCTCAGATCAACTAGTCCTTGAGAAATCAGTAGTGAAGCCATGCCTTGAGACACACACATGTAATTCAAGAACTGGGAAGAAGGGGTGGGGTGAGGCAGGAGAATTCGGAGTTCAATACCAGCCTGAGCAGCACTGAGAGGCAGCCTCAGAAAATAATAAAAAGGAGAGGTAAGATAGGTTTAAAGTGTGTAACTTCCTCCCCCAGCCCTGACTCTGTCTCAGTGAGGAACAGCCAATAACAGAAGATGTTAGAATCTGTCTGATGAGCTGTGTGAGCAAGATAAAGACAAATCGCCCTCACAGAAACCTAAGGTCCCTCCACTGTGGGCAGCAAGAAAAGCTATGGGGTCCCCAGCATTTCCCTCCCCTTAAAGTATCTTTAGTTGTTCTTCAATGAACATTCTCTGACTATCTGGCAAGGTCTGAAAATTGCCTTTGTTGAGCCTTTAAAAAAATTCAAAACCAACTTCCATGTTAAGTTCAGAACTTAAATAAATACAATACTGATCTGAAAATCAGTGCTTCCCCTGAACCAGTAAGTACCTTTGTGTTGGCCATGAGCATCTGGCCTTGACAATCCTGAAACTTCTATACAAAGAGCATATGGCTAATATGGCAGGCAAACAAGTAAAGGTGCATGGTTGTGTTGGCCATGAGCATCTGGCCTTGACAATACTGAAACTTCTATACAAAGAGTATATGGCTAATATGACAGGCAAACAAGTAAAGGTGCATGTGTCTAGCTTTAGAAAGAGATGGGAGGGGTAGGGGAGGGGGAGAGGGAGAGGGGGAGGGGGAGGGGGAGAGACTAGAAGGACAGCCAGGGCTATACAGAGAAACCCTGTCTCGAAAAACCAAAAAAGAAAAAAAAAAAAAAAGAAAGAAAAAGAAAAAAAAAGAATGGGCAACAAGCTCTATGAGGAGAGGAAGATCCTGGGGGGGCTGGGGGGGTGGATCATGAGCCTGCCTTTACTCCAGTTTAGAGAAGACAAATCAATAAAAAGGAAACATGTGAAGTTTAGAATATACCAGTTTTCTTCTCTGATTTGATTAATCCAGCCCTGTCTAAGTTGCCTTACATATAACAAAAGGCAGTTGGCACACCGTGGAAAGTTCTAAATGTAATCTGTTAACTCAGCTTTCACTGAGATTTCAAGTACTTGCGTTCAGAACTTCTAGCTTTTAAAACAAGTGTTTCTAATTAAATTTGTTTTTTGAAATTTTCAGACATGTCTACTAAGCCTTGTTATTACTCTCCCCACCCCCACTCTCCCATCCCTATGGCCCCATCTCCTCCCCACAAGTCCCTTCTCTATAGTCATGCGGTTTTGTCTTCTCTCACAACCCAATGGGTTTACCCAGGGCCATCTGTATAACTGAAGGTTTGAAACTCCCCATTGGAGCCCAGTAGGTTTGCTAGTGATTAGCAGCCTGCAGTGACTCCTAGAATCTACCAGTGGCCACCACTTCAGTGGAAGGCAGAGAAGAGCCTCCTGAGTCTCTCTCCATGCGTGGGTGTCTAAGGGCAGGGCCATGCTCATGCAGACTCACTCGCTAGAGGTGAGCACATGTGCCTTTGAGTTCTTCATCTGAATGACCGTATCATGGCCAGATACCATTCCACAACACTTCTATCTGTGGACTTCTATGTTCCTTCCACCCAACTTCTGAAATGTTCTTGAAACCTTAGAAGGGGGACTATAAAAGTCTTTAGCGATGAGCACTCTATCGTCACCTTGTCTTAGCAACTTGAGTGTTTGTGTGTCTCTGCATCACTGCTTTTCCTCAGGAGCTGTGGAACCCTTGAGTAGATGTGTTAAGTGTAGTTGAAGTCCTACACAGATGCGAACTGTTTGACATGGGCACAGCCATGTCAAAGACCAATAAATAGCGCCTCAGACCATGGGAGATTGCCAAAGTCTTATGGGGTCTACATAAAACTATCTAGGAATGATTGACTAACTGTGTGCAAAAAGTACAAACTGTAGCTTCCTCCTGAATGTTTACAGACTGGAACAGTCTATGGAGACTGCCTAACCTTTCCAACTGTGCTGTATATAAAACTTGCTGTGGTTTTCAGTTGCCACATAATTGGTGCCACTCTGTCAGAGTACACATAGTCTATCTTACTTCAGCTTTTCTATGCTCATGTCTGACTTCTCTTCATTCCCTCTCCAACATAGTCAGGTTTCCATACCCAAGCCACTCAGGACATGGTAGCTTTTTACTTCAAAGAGAGTCTTCTCTGGCTAATGCTAAGACTATCATTTGTCTCTGGGAATAAATATAATTAATTACAAGTAGCTTGATGCTGGGTTAACTTAACTAAATGACATTATTAAGCTCTTCCTTACAGCCTAGTACTTTCTCAGTCACTAAGTAATGTTCTTGTTGGTTGAGTAGTTGGTTGGGTTGTTTTATTTTGGGTTTGTTTGTTTGTTTGGGGGGAATTTTGTTGTTGTTATTGTTGTTTGGTTTTTCAATCAGAATTTATTGTATCAGAAATGTATTGAAATGTATTCCTTCTTGTGGAGAGGGCCTCAAGTCCAATCACAAAGTGGTTGGCTACTTCTTTAACAGTCATGCCACTATCACACGGGTGGACACATCTTGTCTGGCATGTTGGTACTTTGTAAACGTTGTAAGTTTACAGCCAGGGATGGCTGTCAGTGTCTGTTCTCCCCCGAAATCCACACGCACATTCTGACACCATGGAGGCTACACAGCTTCCGTTTCAGTTTGAGCTCGGTTTCTCTATATCTTATAATCAACAAGTGTGGTATTTTCAGCAATAGGATCTTGTCATCTAGTTCATATGGGTAACCAAGAAAAATAGTAAGATCCTGTATTGTTTTAGAGAAAATCTAGGGCCTTCCTGCTTTAAAAACAGGTATCCCACACTTGGCACTGGAAATTTTATTTAATAATCCATAACTTCTATACTCAATCTTGTCCACTCTTGCAAGGTATTGCTTTATAAACTATTAAATTTTTTTAAATTATAGTTTTAAAATTGAATTACAACATAGTATTTCTATATAATTTGTTCATACATCTTTTTGTTAACTCTCACCACATCTCTTCTCCCCTATCTCCCTACTTAACCCTTTCCACCCCCAGTATTTCACTTCTTTATTTCCATATTACCTATGTTCTACCATCCCTGTCTCCTTTAAGGGACACCACCACCCCATGGCTTCTCTCTAGTTTCCTCACTTCTGAGGGTACTTTAGGTTAGACATACCAAACCAGATGTTTGCATCTAGAATCCACCAGTGGGGAACATGAGGCATTTGTCTTTCGGGATCTGGGTTATCTCACTCAAGAAGATTGTTTTTCTATCTGTCCAGTTGCCTTCACGTTTCATTGTTTCTCTTTACACAGTTACATTGTATATATGTCCTACTTCTCCACTCATCAGTGATGGCTGAGTCCATTGCCTAGCTACTGGGAATAGGGGAGCAATGAACATGTATAACAAGCATGTGTCTCTATAGTATGATGGAGAGTCTTTGGGGTAGATGCTCACAAGTGGTACAAATGGTTCATATTAGTTCTATTTCCAGTCTTTGGAGGAAACTCTGTGCTAGTTTCCATAGTAACCACTCCAGTTTTCATTCCCAACAACAGTGAATAAAGATTCTTCTTTCTCTTCATCCTTGACAGCAGTTATTATTGCTGAGTTAGAGTTTTTGTTCATTTGGTTTTTGCTCTTTGGTTTTGTTTTTTGTTTTGTTTTGCTTAGTTTGATGTCTTGATGACAGCTCTTCTGACTGAGTGGCATAGACTCTCAATGTGGTTTTAAATAGAATTTCGCTGATAGCTAGTGTTGAACATTTTTTTAAATGTTGTTCAGCAATTTGCATTACCTCTGGTTAGATCTACAGCTCATTTTTTTGGCTTCTTTGTTTCTTGATGCTTTGTTTTTTCAGTTCTTTGTGTATTCTAGATATTAATCCCCTTTAGGCTATAAAACTGATGAAGAGTTTCTCTTATTCTATACACCTTCTCTTGATTCAGTTAACAACTTACTTGCTGTGAAGAACTTTTTTGTAGATTCACTGAGGTCCTATTTTTCAATTATTCGTCTTAATTGCTGGATGGATGATGCCCTCTTTAGGAAGTTGCTACCCAAGTCTATATGTTGTAGCATGTTTCTTATCATTTCTTCTTACTTGAAACTCTTGAGCATGATATAGGAGGCTATATAATTAAATAATATCCCATGCTATTTTACCTACACCTTTCATTAATACCATCCACCAAACTTCATTGTGCCCATGAGGTGAAAAGAAAATTTCAGGCCACTAAGATGGCCAGAGGTAATGGCACTTGCCACCCAGCCCAAGGACTTGAGTTCCACCCTCAAAATGGTGAAAAGAGAGAACTGACTCCCACAAGTTGTCCTCTGACCCACACACACTTGCAGTGACATGTTGGCATCTCTGTACCCATATGGACACACACAACTTGTGCGTACACACACACACAAATAAGTAAATAATTTTTAAAGTGGTTGTTTCTGTATCAAGGGGAGAAATCAGTTTGGATATACTCCAAACTGTGAGATGCAATTCAACAAAGAAATCCATAAAACACTTGTCTTTTGATCACAAGAAGTCCTCCAATTTGTTTTTATTCCATTTTGGAATCTCTCTTTTAAAGGACACTTCTGTGTCCTTTCATAGAGTGCACAGGATTTTCCTAATTTCTCTGATTAAATTAAAATTCAAAGATGCTCAGACAGCTGCAAGATTGGTTGAGCGCCAGGTGGGCAATAATATTCTCTATAATCAAATACAGCCACTTATAAGTAACAACCAAGTTTTAAAGGGAAATTCCTGCCTCACTTCTACCTCTCTGCTCCCCAGGCTATTAAACTGATGCAATGGCTTCTTTACTGAAACTTCAAGTCATTAGTAATCTGAATTGCCTGTATAACTTCACACAATAGCCGTAGAGTGTGATGCCACTTAAATTTAGCACTGGAGGGTGGGACAGAAGACCAGAGTTGTGGGAGAGGGAACAATGGGCAGCCAGCAGTAGCACACATCTGGAATCTGGATGCTGGGAAGGTGGATGGAGGGAGCCACGCCGATGCAGATGCAGATGCCTGTTGCTAGCTGGCCAGCAAGCCTAGCTGAAATAGCAATCTCCAAGCCACTAAGAGAGCAAGTCCCCCACCCCCACCCCCCCCCCCAAAAAAAAACAAAGAGAAAAAAAGAAAGAAAGGTGAGGAAAAGATGAACAGGACCTGAGGGTTGTCCTCCGGCAATGTACACATGTGTATATGCATCTCTGCACACACATGAACACAAACACACACTGAACACTGGAAAATTTTTTTTCAAAACGTATTCTTCGTCTTTTATCAGACTGGTGAAGGTGATATCTAGAGGGTGAAAGCAGTCAGGAAAAAAACAAAAACAAAAACGGACTGAAGGTAGCCACCACTAATCCACCAATGCTGCTGCATTTAGAAGACCTGCAGGCTTTTTCAGGCTAATTTTGGCCTACTCCCTCATCTGTCGCAGCTACATTTTCCCATCAATTTGTCCTTCTCTTTGAAAGAAAAATAAAACCCCGGTACTCCAGTAGTTAGTAGAAATATGAGGCCCAGGCTCCTGCCTCCAAACTTCCCCTCCCATCGTTCTCTGCGATGCCTTTACCTCCTCCCTCCAGCCTGCCTCCTGCTTTCAGGAGACAGCTTAGGCCCTTTGAGCTGCTAATCTTCTCTTTCTTTTCTCTCAGCTGGCACTGGACATGTCATGGGCACTTTAAGAACACTTCCTGCCGATGACAACTTTATTTTTACATTTTCGTTTCCCATGGAGGATGAAAAAGCACAGGTATCAACAGCTGAGGTCTGGCTAGGACACTGATAGGTCTGTCATTCACTGCCTGCACTCAGGGCCCTACCAAGCCCACATCGTTCATCAAAGATGGTTTCCCCGTAAGCCAAGCGGTGGCTCTCTGTAGGGTGGAGAAAATTCCCTAACTCTGAACTTGAAACGAGGTTTGAGAAGTTCTGTAGAAAGAATCTGGTTGAGTTTGGCTTTGAACACTCTTATACTTTGAATACTCTTAACTCCCTCATTCAAACACTTACCGATTTTATAACATCCTTTTTGCTACTTTCTTGCTTTGCCCTATTAGCGGAGACCAGGACGGTCTCTGCGAATGAAACTAGTAAAAAGCCACAAGAACGCGCGGGAACTGAGGCGTGCACAGAAAGTAACTCATACCCCCCAAAGACACACCAGCTCCGGAGGAAAAGCCTGGCTTTCTAAACAGAGAGCTGAGACCAGTAAAACCAGCCCAGTGTCTGGAGTCCTCCAGGTTTCCTGGTTTTAAAACTCCGGTTTAAAAAGCTGCTGCTGAGCAGGATCGGGTTACACGTGCCAGCTGCCTACGACTCCACACTTAACCCTTTCCCGCCCGCCGCCCGCACCCCGCTGCACTTCAGTCCTCCTAGAAACAATGCTGACATCCTCTGGTTGTCATCCTCTGATTCCCTGGTGCTCTCTCCTCTCTCTGTACGACTGAGGAGGAACTGGCCGAAGCCCCAAGTGAAGCTGCGTGCCTGCACCCACAGGGACTTCCAGGCTTCATCTCTGGAGTCCTGTGTAGAGGGCAGAGGCCTAGTGTGTAGTAATTCCACTGTAACACAGTAAACAATTCATGGGGGGACCCTGGGTGTTTTTAAATAAGCAATGGCTCTGGCCTTTTGCGTACACAATGGCCAGCAGGTAGGTAGTCCAGCAATTAGAAAACAGACAGCTATTCATTCTCAAAACCAAGAGAGTGGTTAATTCATTGATTGACTCTTTCATTTATTCAATGCTTCATTCGGCCCTTGTTTGTTTGTTTGTTTGTTTGTTTGTTTGTTTTTGACCATGGCAAATGAACTCATAAGCTAGTCGGTTGAGTTTGGTTTTTTGTTTTGCTCTTTTTTTTTTTTTTTTTTTTTTTTTGAGACATGATCTCCCTAAATAGTCCAGACCAGCCTTGAACTCGTACCTCACCCCCACCACAATCCTTACTTCCTGAGCTATAGGAGTAGAGATGTGTACCTGCAACTCAATAGCCATTTTTTGAGAACTTTGTTTCTAAACTGTAAATGAAGAAAAGACTTTTTTGAGACATTTTTGCTTGGACAAGATCCAAGGCTTTTTTTTTTTTTTTCCTAAAATTTCAGAAAAGTGTCTTTGGAAGTCCCAGGGAAGAATTACAGCTAATTGCTAGAAAACTCTACGGGGACATGCGTGCAAGCAGCTATGGACTGTAGATATAGCACAGGAAAGTACACGCGCTTTGCCATCAAACAACCTGGGCTCCGTTTCTGGTTCCTTTGCTAAGCCTGGAAGAGAACCTGGGTCCCGAGCATCTAGGATGGTAGGACTTAAACTCTTGAATTCCCCCAGTTTTAAAGGGAACATTTTGGAGGTTACTCAGTGCTGTCCTGGGAAGGGCTCTCAGCTGGAAGTGGTTAGAAACGGATAAGTTCAGCCTTAGGTATCTTAAGAGGTCTGGAGGGGCTGCAGTTTGAGTTTATCACTTTCTGGTTCAGCGCACTGAATGATTTCTTCGTGATCATGAGTGTTTTTTGGTTTGCAGATTTACTGCCTCAATTCTTCCAGTGAGAGAAAGTTATTCCTGGGGAAAAAAAAAAACTGGATCTTTCTCTAGGGGTTTTGTAATCAAAGATGCCAAAGATTGGAGTCTGTTGAGTTCTTCTCTCCATGGAGAGGCTGCAAATCTAAACCGCAGATACTCTCCCTAACAGAGGACAGAAACATAAGGTGGGGGATGCCTGTTACTGTAGTACCTCACGTCTGCATTATGACCCATCAGTAATGGCAGAGGAGACAACATTGGACACATTTGAACGTTCTGAAGTGCAGGCACCCTTATGTTAAAAAGTCAGAAAACTAGTTCAAAGCCATCTTCCTCATTCCCCACAGCCTCACGGTAGCAAGCACTATCGTATCACCAATTGGCCTGCTTAATGTGCACAACTTCCTACAAGTGCCACAGGTAATATGGCATAAAGCACAAAAGCCACATCCAGTCCAATACTAGAAATTCATCCCATTCTGTCATATTGTAAATAAAGTTTTACTGAAACATGGACACGCCCATTATGGAAGTTCTTTCCTAACACATTGGTAAAAAATATTTGCATATACCTTGCAAATACCTGTCTTTTGCCCTTGGCCAAGAAGGTTTGACTACCATCATCCTCACCCGTAGTAAGTGGCAGGATTGGGTTTGAAACATCTCCAGACACAATTCGAAAGTCAGCCATAAGCAAACATCACATCTTAAATCTGTAGGAGTATCACACAAACCTTCCCATTCCCATATTCCTGATTGCACATCTTTTGATAAGAAGAGATTCTTCCTGCGTTATCTCCAGCAGTGTGACGCTGTATCCTGGCAACCTTCCCCTAAAAAGCTCCTTTAAAACATTAAACAGAATGAACAGTGGATTAGCCAGGAAATCAAGTTATCTTAATCCTCGGAGGTCAAAAAGGAGTGGAAGCCAAGAGAGCTGCTGACGCTCACCCAAGCAGGCAGGAGACCCCCAGGGCACTTGTTGCTATTCCATAAATGAGACCTTCCAGTTTTAAGAGCACCTGAGGAAGGGGCACAGGGGAGCTTTGCAACAGGGCAGTGCAGTCAGCACAAAGCTCTGGAATGAGTTCCCAAAGGCCCACATGCCCAGTAAAAGAGGAAAGTAGAAAATATTTGCTAGGCAAAGAAAGCCAGCAAAGAAAAGGTTGTGTCTCAACCTTAATTTCAGTTGGAAGGGAAAAAGTCTCTAACCTCTCCCCACCACCACCACCAGCAGCAGCAGAGGTAATACGCCAAGTTCATTCCACACACGTATTCTGAAAGTGTTTTAAGCCAAAACATAATAATTAGGCATTAATGAAAATAGACGGGCTCTTAAACCCAAGCACCATACAATTCTCACCAGAAAAAAAAAGTGAGCTTGTGATAAACACACACACACACACACACACATGATACTCACAGAGTGAAGTATCAATGCCAGAATCAACCATGGGAAGCTTTAGGTATTGAAATTATGTGTGCATGTATGTGAGTGTATACATGGTCATGCCATAACACACATGTGGAGGCTTTCCCCCATGAGTGTTAGTTATCCCATCCACCATATGGGTCTGGGGATCAAACTCAGGCCATTAGCCTTGAGGCAAACATCCTTACCCACTGAGCCCTCATAAGTTTTTATGGATCCTAGAAATTTTCAAAATATATTCACCTCCACACTCAGATTCCAGGGACAGGGCAAAATACTAAAAACAAATACAATAGCTTAAAAATTGAGAGAGAGAGAGAGAGGGAGAGAGAGAGAGGAGGTTATCTGCTCAATTTCTGGCTTTTTGCCAACAATAGTAGAAGTAGAAAGACTAAAAGTGTCTTCAGGATGCTGGAGGAAATAGGTGAGGGGTAAATAATTATGTAAGAACAGCACTTACCCCTCAAGAATGAGGTTGGAATGGATTGTATGCAACTGAACAAAAGCCAAGATAATTCACCTCCAAAACACCCTGAGAGGCGACCAGGTGTGGTGCACATCTGTAATCCCAGAACTTAAAAAAGCAGGGAATCAGGAATTCAAGAGGCAAACCAAAGCAGGCCAGAAGGGATCGTTAGGAGGCTGAGGATGCCATTCAGCAGTAAAGCACCTTGCCTAGCAGCCCTCATGGGGACCTGAAGATCTTCAGAAGTCAGGACAGTGGGGGTTGGGGAGACAGCCACTGAGAAGTGTGCCTGTCCCATAAGCATGAAGACCTGAGTCAGGATAGAAACACCCACAGAAAGGCAGGGCAGGGGTGTCCACATCAGTAACCCAAGCCACTGAGTAGGGAACACTGGGTCAGAGACAGAGGGATCCCCTGAGCTCGCTGGCCAGCCAGTGTAGATGAGTCAGGGAGTACCAGGTTTAATGAGACACACTGTCTCTAAAGCTAAGATGCTAAAACTAGAGGAAGAGACATAATGTTGACTTCTGGCCTCCATGGGCCGGCACACTCTCACATACCTGCAAGGGAGACAGCACGCGTGCACACACACACAGATTAAAAGCAAAGAAAGGCATTCAGAAGGGAGATAGCCGTTCTAAGAAGGTAATTATGTAATCAAGGAAAATGGTAATTGCATTAATAAATCAAAATAAACATCCATGTTAATGATGGTCTCTAATCTGTGTAGTCATAAAAATCAGAGGTAGAAGGTCTGGGCTTCCAAAGCAGAGGCTATAATATGCTTTCTTTCTTCTTGTATTGTAAGACCCCAACCCTTGGTCAGGGGTACTTCGAGATGCCCCTGAGTGAGACACTGGGATGCAAAAGCAAGAGGTTTATCTGCAGGCGCATCAGGGTCAACCTTCCCTTCTCCTCAAGGCGAGTGACTAGAAATCAACCCCTGAATGGCTATGACAAGCACTTTTTATACTTTTTAGAGGCACAGGTTACATCAGCAAGGTTACAGTTCAAACTTTTTTGCTAAACATATCGACCTTTAAATCTATTGGTTAGCTAGCAAGCATGGTATACATTTGAACTCGGCCCGGGACTTTCCAGAGGGTCAGGTGACTATCAGTCAGTTCATTATGACAATTTTTTTTTTTTACCCAAGAATGTTCCTGTGGGTGGAAAATGGAACTTGGCCTAGCCTTGACCCCAGGTAGGAGGGGAAAGCTGTAGGGAGGATATGGGACTGGAAAACCCCTTAGGGTTCCTCAGTATGTATGTATGTATGTATGTTTGTTTGTTTGTTTGTGACACAAAATCTCACACTATACCAGAGATTGGCTTGGAAATCACAATGTTGACGAGAGTGACTTTGAACTTGTGGCATCCTCCTGTCTCAGCTTCTGGAATGCTGGGATCATAAGCATGAGACACCATATCCTGCTCCCATTTCTGTTTCTTAAACTGTTGTTATAAATATATGTGTACACACACATGCATTCTATACCCTCTTGAATATATTACACAGAGTATTTTTAGTAAAAATAAAACAGGTTGTAACTGGAAAAAATGCACTAAGTTTTAGTAGGTGGGGAATAACTTTTATAATTAAATATATTAGAGGAAGAATTGAAGAGATGGCTCATAAGTTAAGAGTACTGACTATTCTCCTAGAGGACCCTGGTTCAATTCCCAGTACCCACATGGCAACCCAAAAACATCTCCAGTTCCAGGGAATCTGATGCCCTACTCTGGCTTCATTGGACACCAGGAACACACATGGTGCACAGACACACATGCAGCAAAAAACTCATACACAGAAAGAATTAATATAAAAAAGTTAGAGGTGGAAATGACAGGACAATTAGGAGTATAACAAAGAGGCAAAACCAAATACAATATGGCTTATCAGTGGCCACAAAAGTAAAAACAAGTCATATTTGCTAATAAAAGTTTTAGCTGTGACTCACAGCATTGGGGATATGGTGCCTGAAGAGGCCATCTCCTGTAGCCAGGCAGGAATACCCAGTAGAGCAATAGACACATCAACCCACCCACAAAACTTTTAACCCAAAATTTATCCTCTCTACAAGAAATGCAAACACCATATATGGAGCACAGATTGAGGGAATGGCCAACCAATAACTGGCCCAACTTGAGACCCGTTCCATGGGCAAACCAATCCCTGACAGTATTAGTGATACTCTGTTGTGCTTGCAGACAGGAGTCTAATATGGCCATCTCCTGTGAAGCTCTACCCAGCAGCCAACTCAGAGTGATGCAGACACCCACAGCCAAACAGTGGATGGAGATTGTGGACTCTTATGGAAGAATAGGGAGAAGGATTGAAGCCCAGAAGGGCATAGAAACTCCACAAGAAGACCAACAGTGTCAACTAACTTGGACCATTGGGACTCTCAGAGAATGAACCACCAACCAAAGAGTCTCCCCAGACATATGTAACAGATGTGCATCTTGGTCTTTGGGAGCTACCCCAAAAGCTATTGACTGTCCATGGGATATGTTCTTCTAGCTGTAGTGCCTGTCTGGCCTCAGTAGGAGAGGATGCACCAACCCTTGCAGAGATCTGATGTGCCAGGGTAGAGGTCAGGATACCCAAGAAGCCTCCCACCTGCTCAGAGGAGAAAGGAGAGGGGTAGAGGAGAAGGATTGTGGGAGGGGGACAATGAGTGGGATGGAAATTAAATAAATAAATAAATAATAAAATAAAAAAGAGTTATTGCTTTAAAACCTAGCTATATTTATTATGTAAGAAACACACTTACAAAGAAGTGTGCTAAATTTAGCAACACAATGGAAAAATACATAAAGCAAGTGAGTTTTTCCAAAAGGAAAAAAAAAAAGAAGCCAACTTCCTGTCTGTCTGCTTCCTGGTATAACTATTGCATTTTCACATACTGACATAATAAAACTAAGAATTAAATGCAGAGAGAGAAAAAAGAGATAAGCTAAGGTCAGAATTGCTTCCTTCCACAGAGAAGACTGTCCTGTCAGCCCATACTTGGAGAATTTACTCAAACATTATACCTGGTGGTTAAACAGTATGAGTCAAAAGTGAATACGATTTGATCTCACTCACAATTGGCTCTACATTAACAATGGAGTTTGTAAGATGCTTGAACAATATTTCAAAATTACTTGCATTTGGAGACAGAAGATGGAATGGCTACTAACTCCTATCAACAACTGTCTTTGAAATGCTAGGATTATTGCTTTTGACACAAACATTCCAATAAAAAAAGTATGCAAAACCGTAAATGCACGATAACAAGTATACTTAACTGTAATGTGTCTCTCAGTAAGACTGAGAGGGAAAAAAAGGGGGAAAATGATCGACTTGAATTTTCTACTTATACTCCATTCTCGAGACTTTTTTTTTCATAATGGGCAGTCTTTTACCACATTACATGATAGTTTCATTTTAAATCCTCACTCTCTTTCTCTCTCTCTCTTTGTGTGTGTGTGTGTGTGTGTGTGTGTGTGTGTGTGTGAGAGAGAGAGAGAGAGAGAGAGAGGGAGGAGGGTGGTGCTCCAGGATTCCAATGATGAAGAATTTGAAAAATGAATTCCTGGAAGAGAAAATCTATCTAGAGTGCTTTGAGAAACAGGAAAATCACTAGCCTAATTGGTAGGTAACTTGATATAAAGTTACTTCCTCAAAGTTTCAAGATGGTGCAACAGAAGGATGACCAGAGGTTGCTATGGCAACAGAGGGAAGCCCTGATGAGGCTGGTGCTCACTGTGCTGTCTGGAAGAATGCAGAATGCTGAACCAAACCCTTCCTTTGCCCCTCTGCACTTTGACCCTAGGGCCCCTCCTCTTTTTTTCTCCATGCCTCCTCCTCCTCCTCTGTCTCTCTGCATCCAACACTAGCCGGCTCTGCTCTTCCTAACTCCTAGGCTCTTTGAGGCTCTATCTAGCACTGGGCTTTCCTGAGGGCATCTCTCGGTGAGCATTCTGGAGAAGAGAGCAGTCCACTTCCTGTTTCCATTATTGAGAGAGTGAGTGAGTGAGTGAGTGAGTGAGTGACTGAGTGAGTGAGAGAGTGAGTGAGTGAGTGAGTGAGTGAGTGAGAGAGTGAGTGAGTATGTGGATGGAGCTCCTCATCTCTGTGGTTTCCTCTTCATCTGCTCAGCCTTCAATGAAAACAGCCATCAAGACTTCATGCCCTGTTCCTTTTGCTTCACCTTTTGTACTGCCCTGCCCCACCCCACCCAACCCCCAACCCCCGGCCTCTATAGCCTTAGCTGATGGAAAAAATCACTGCCGGAAAATTAAGTTCTGGCTTCTCCCTCTACCCCATGTTTTCCTCCTGGCTGTATTTCCACCTGCTCTCATCTCATCCACAGCATTCCACACAGAACCCGCCTAAGCTCCTTCTCCTCTTCCTCTAGCCAGCCATTCTTCCTCTCCAAGGCCCCAGCCCAGTCCAGCCGTCACCAGTGCCCCAACCTACCCACTTCTGCTTCTGAGCCTTTGCCAAACCTCCAATCACGATTAACCATGTTGCCCTCTGTAGTTCAGTAGCACCTTCACCATGCCTACAGGAGAGCATAGCCCACAACATCAGGTTCAGGAGGTGGGTGAACAAAGGAGGGACTGTGAGGTAGCCTTCAAGAGCCTGAGCACAAGAGGCATACGGCTTCCCTCCAGGAGTCAACCTATAATAACAAGATGTAATGGAAAAGAACAAAAAGCAACAGTAAGGTTCAGGGACCAGCTCGTTTTACTGCCACCAGATACAGCCGATGTCGTTAAGGTGGTTTCAGAAAAGCATAAAGCAGGGCTGTCAGGGAGTCAGCATAAGAAAAAAACTGCACTCTCTAGTATTTTCCAGTCTTTCCTGTGAGAATAGTGTGAAGTGGAAACTTCTGGTTTCTTTGAAAGGTAAGTTATAAAGGTTTGCAGGGGCACACAGGTGAAAAGATGATTTGCTAAAACAGACACGTGAAAGAATGGTTTCCTGAAGCAGACACAGGTGAAAGGATGTTTTGCTATGGAAAATACATACGAGGGCACGTGATGAAGAAATATAAATATGATCTGTAGACAGTGGAAGCTCAAACATTGGTTTGCTTTGCTCTGCCTCACTGATCTTCGTTAACAACACTCATATATTGGGTTCGCCTTCCATTGAGTTACTGAGCTCCACTTGGGGTGACACCAGAGAGAGAAAAACTCACCAAAGAACTTCTTGTGAGGTTGTTCTATGGCCTTGAGCTGGTTGGTGAGCCTCGTGGTTTCTTCTGGATTGAACTGCCCTTGCTGGTTCATTTGTGGTAACTACCAAGTGAACTGGACTACAGCTGCTGGTTTGTGTGGTGTCTGCGGAGAGGAATACACTGCAGCTGCTGATTCGTATTTGGTGTTTGCTACTGGACTGAATTCCTGATATCCTGACAATAAAGATTGGACTTGCTCCCAAAGAGCTATTTCTAGATAGGTCTACTTCTCCCATGCCCTAATAACTCTTCTTTTCTACTACCTCTGGTGGGTAGTAGGCTAGAGGACAGGTTGAACCCTTATTAAAGTAGATTGGAAAAACTTTTGCCTACAAGATTGTGATGATGGGGACGGGCACATTAGATTCGAGGCACTGGAGTGTCACTGTCCCTGTTGGTCTCATCTTGATCAGAACTAAGTGTCCCAGAGACTCCTGGTCTATTCTGTTCATCAGCAGACTTTGAGAGAATTGGTTACGCTAAGGCACATGGTGTAGCATGCAGGAAGGATGCTCTGTCATATCACTCCAGTCAACAAGAGGGAGACCCACAGAATATACTTCCATCCCACCCCATCACCACCCCTGGGTGGCAACCAGACAGCTGTTTCCTTACCAACACTGATACCCATGGATCCTCTTCAAAGCATGTTCCACAAGAGTTAACTTGCCTCTTCCACAAAAACCAGGAGATGCTAAACTTTTTCTACTGAGTTGATATTTTAGGCCCTAACATCTCAATTATACAACATCATCACTATGGTAATTGGTAAGCAGCCATCAAACAATGTGTCAACAAGTGGGTCTTTCTGGATTCCAGTGAAATACTATTTACAAAATAGATGGTAAGCCAGATGGGCCCCCTCAAGCAACAGCTTGCTCACTCCTGTAGCAGGCTGTGAGTGCTGTGGTGGCAACTTACTGTTTCCTCTTTAGATCTGTCCATACATGCCAAGGGCTCCTTATGCCTTCACTATGTCCTTAGAATAGATGGGAGACCCTCCACTGGCATATCCAATAGGCCTTTGCACTTCATCAATTACAGCAAACACATTGCTATTTCCCCATCTGAAGGAGTCTTGGAGTGCCTTCTTCAGAGTCTTTCTATAAAATCCTTAGTTTTGTAAAAATCCATTTGACTTTTTATAATAACCCTGCTTCACTTTAATAATCCCTGTGCCTACCTCATGCTCACTGGGGCAGTGAGCATGCCCAACTCATGTATGACGACCTGGAAGAGTAGCAGGCATATCAGTCTTGTGTTGACTTCCTTCCAGGATACTTCCTATTCTATTTCATAGAATGACGTCAGTGGGATTCTAATACAAGTTGCCTCACCAATTATCAGCATTGAGCCAGCTAATCTGGTAGAAAGACCAGTAGAAGACCCTTTTCTCCTTCACCATTCCAAGTATTCCAGAGATGCACCCATGGTTGAAGAGGATAGCCTTCTCTTGAAACAGTGGTTTTCAACCTGTGAGTCATGATCCCTTGGGAGAGGGGTGGCATATCAGATATCCTACATATCAGATATTTGCATTATGATTCATAATAGTAGCAAAAATATAGCTATGAAGTAACAACAAAAATAATGGTTGGGGTCATCATACCATGAGGAACTATATTAAAGGGTCTCATCATTAAGAAGGCTGAGAACCACTGTCTTAGAGCCAATTGTACACTAGTAGTTAGACTCCTCCAGCAGAACCCCTAAACAAGCTCTAGAGAGCTATTCAGTAAATAATCAGTTTTCATCCCTTGGTACTAATGAACCAATTTTGTGAACAAAATTTTACAGATGCTATTTCTTTTCTGTAGCAACTAAAATAGTGATCTGGACCAGGGAAAACAGAGTCTTGACTTTAAAACATAAAGACGACCCTTCAATAGCTGTATGCTCAGCTATGGTGCCATCTGCCTCCTACCACTGGTGACAGAGGCTGAAGCCTTGCCTAACTATCCATAAGCAAAGGTGATTCTCCTGATGTGGTCCAGGCTGGCAAGGCTGGAAGCTCCCAGGAGACTGTATGAGCTGCCCAGCCCTCACTCAGAGCCATGCCTTAGAATATGGGGTCTGGGAAGAAAGAGAGACCCTCTGTAGACCATGAACCCTTGAAGAGAAGAGATTGGGAATAATTTAACCTTGCCTTCTGAATAGGAATGCCAGAGGCTTGGCATGTGTGCAGTAAAACCCCCATGGGTTTCCTGGGAAAAGTGGTTCTATATCCCTGTGACCTGCTAACTCCAGCTTACAGCTGGCCTTGGTGGACTCATTGCTGATATTCACCAGAACAGAAGTTTCCAGAAAACCCTCACCTTAACTCCTCACCTTAATCTCAATCCCCCACTTTCTACAATACTGTAAATTTTGCAAAGTGCTTTGACAGGGACTTTTAATCTACCCTGGAAGCCTATGACACTCAACTACCTCCAATGTCCCCTCACCAGTTTATGAAATGCTATTAAAATAAGTCTCTACCTATAGGACTGAGGTCATTAAGAGACCAATCCTCACTTCATTAATCACTTGAAGAATTTTCAAAGATCTTCTGCACATCTTAAAAGCTGTCAGATGTCACATGTCACACATCTACATATGTTTCTCTTCTCTTCTGACCTCCTTGCCATCCTCAGCTCTCAAGCCATTTGAGAATTACTTTGTCATGGATGTTTGCCTGGAGCTTACACAGTCCCTTTGATTGGAATAGAGCCAGGAGAAAGACTCTGTCATCCAGCCCCCAAGGCTTTGCTCTACTCCAAACCATATTTGATCATGGTGGGGGGGGGGGGGGCGGAAATGATGCCAGAACACAAAAGCCAATACTTGGAATGGGGACAAGGACACAGGGCTGAGATACCAGGCTGCCTTCCCTTTCTCCTCTTCTCACTTATAGCTATGTCCTACTTCCATATTAAAAAACCTTTCTACCCAAAAGAGAAAATTGTTAGGCATCGTCATATGTATACAAATGGCTCAAGAAAGACTTATTCACCCTTATGTCTTATTTTAACCAAGCCTCAGCCCTCAGCCAGCCTGGACTACAGAGCAAGTTCCAGAAAAACCAGGAAATATTATTATTATTACATATTAAAAATATTATTATTTCTCTGTGTAAATAAATTATATAAAATTAAATTTATTTAATTATAGATATGATTATTAGAGAAATATTAGTATTGTCCCAATAATAATAATAACAACAAAACAATAGTAATGAGAAGGAGGAGGAAAGAAGAAAGAAATGAAAGAGAGAGGGGGAGGGAGAGAGAGAGAGAGAGAGACAGAGAGAGAGACAGAGAGAGAGAGACAGAGAGAGACAGAGAGAGCTGCACAGGAGAACTGGGCTTGTGACAAGGTTTTGGTGATGAAACTCTCCTCCAGACACTTTCTGTGACACCTGAATAATTGAGTGTTCCACCTCATCTCCTTGGTGAACAAGATGTAGCCCTATTCCATTTTAAAGCAGCAAAGATAAACTGTTCTGTTTCTAAGCCTTCCTTCCCCTTCCAGTTAGTTGGTAGAGCCAACAAGTATTGGGTAAATTCATTGGCTGCAGGAAAAGTTGCTGCTGCAAACAGCTAATGCAATTGAGTATTTCCTTTGCAAAAGTAATTTTGGCCGAAGGCATTGCCTTCTGTAGACATTTTTAAGCAATCAAAATGAAGATTCTGATTATATTTCCAAAGCTATCAAAGCTGCCACTGTTCATCTGGTTCTTCTCTGACCTTTCTCTAGAAAGTTGACTTTTTCCTTCCACTGGTGGCCTACAAGCTGGCCACCATTGATGCTTCTGACATGTCTCTAGTGATCCCTGAGAAGGTCCAGCATTTTGCAAGTCCTCAACACCACCATCGAGGGGCAGCAGAAAATAACATTTGTCATTACTGCCGTGAAGGATGTAGGGGGAACATATGCTCATGTGGCGTTAAGGAAAGCATACACTGACCTCACCAAAGGTCAAGTGGAGAGCTGGAGGATGAGGTCGAATGTGTGCTCAGCATCATACAGAATTCACGTCTGTACAGACTGGTTTTTGAACAGATGCCAAAAGGATGGAAACTCCAGCCAGGTTCTGGCCAGTGGTCTAGACAGCAAGATGCATGAGGACCTGGAGCTACTGAAGAAGATTAGAGCTTATGGAGAGCTGTGACACTTTGGGGCCTTCTTGTCCAATGTCCTCGTTCCAGAGGACCACTGTCTACCAGTGTACTGTGAGCCATAGTGTGAGTATATTCAAGAAGAAATGGGACTCTAGGCCTTTGCTCTTAATAAATAGTTAAAATTTTAAAAAAGAAAAAGAAAGTGGACCTCTTGATGACAGAAGTAACTCTACCCTTCCATCTTTTTCATAATGCCAGCCCTGCCCTCTGGAGCTCCACCTAGAGCCAGGGAGTCAAGGCCTCGGTAGGAAAAAGAAATATAAATACAGGAAATGAAAAGTTCATCTCACAAAGCATCACATTCTCCTTATTGTCTCAAATGTTGAAGATAACCAGTCTTTAGCTTAAGAAGGAAAATCTGAACCAGAACAATTACGTAACAAATGGAACATTTATATAGTTAACTGTGATAGAAAAACATTCAGGGAAGGTGAAAGCTGTATGGGTTCAGTGAGATGCAGATGGGGCAGCCCTGGGGAAAATGTCTACAGACTAGCTTTCCAGAGTGACAGGACAGACATAGAACAAGAATAAAACAAGAGAGTGCTCATCCCCATAAAACTCTGTCTTAGGGTTTTACCGCTGTGAACAGACACCATGACCAAAGCAAGTCTTATAAGGACAGCATTTAATTGGGGCTGGCTTACAGGCTCAGAGGTTCAGTCCAGTATCATAAAGGTGGAGCATGGCAGCATCCAGGCAGACATGATGCAGGAGGAGCTGAGAGTTCTCCATCTTCATCTGAAAGCTGCTAGTGGAAGACTAGCTTCCAGGCAGTTAGGACTAGGGTCTTTATGCCCACGCCCATAGTGACACACCTATTCCAACAAGGCCACACCTACTCCAACAAGGTCACACCTCCAAATAGTGCCACTTCCTGAGGTCAAGCAAATACAAACCATCATCACAGACTCCGAATGATCAAATGATTAAATGGAAAGTGGCAAAATTTAGACGAGAACTCAGTCTGGTCCTCTTCTAGTTCTGATTACCTCCCCAATGCTGTCTGCCCATGGGCCTTTCAGTGACCATCAGGAAGCATCTTCCACATGTTGAAAGTAGACCATGTAACTCAAGCCAACAGCAGGAGGGACAGGTGCTGCTGGTCAGAGGTTACACTCTACTAAACCTGTGTGGCTTAGGAAATGTCTTAACACTTAGCTGGAAGTCCAGGTCTCAGGTGCCTCTTCAGCATAAGGTATTCGGCAATCCGGGACAAGTGGAGGTGCCTGAGGTGATTCTGGAGTGCAAAGGAGTTTGCTTGAGAAGGGTGGCTTTGAGGGTTACAGCCTAGGCAAATCGGAGATGAAGCAACCTGCTTCCCTGAGGTCTTAGGGAGAGTCCACCAAGGCAGGTGGAATGAGAAACTAGGAAATATGATGTGTTCAAGTAGGACTCAATCCTTGAAGGAACAGGGAGGCCAGTGAGCAGGTAAAGCCCATGAGAAAGGCTTTCCTATAAGGGTAGGTTATCAGCCAAGTAAGGAAGACTATAGGAAGGACCCAACGCTAAGACGGGGAAGGGGAAACGTCAGAGGGGAAAATGAGAGTCAAATGTTAGCAGAAGGAAGTATCCGGAGGAGCCTGCTGGCCACACCTCATGTGTTATTCTTAGTTGAAATTGAAACCCATCAGGAAATCCCCCTATGCACTAATATATCTCTGATGCTGATCCAAAGAAAACAGAGCACAAGAAAAGAAGGCAAACTTTTAACCTAAAAGGTATGACATTCTTATGTCGGTGAGACAGAACTCCCGAAAGCCAAAAGGAACAGGAGGTAGCTTCGTGTACAATGGAGAATGCTCCCAGGCCGGGGAATGCTAGATTGGCAGAAGGCTGAGGGTGTGGGTTTGGCGGTGTCCACTTGCACTCCCGAGCTGGAGGCATCTGGCTGGAAGTCTAGCCTGACTGGTGAGCTCCAGGCCAATGAGAGACCCTGCCTCAGAGGAAGTGGTTTCTATTCCTAAGGACGAGGATACCTGGGATTGTGCTCTGGTCTCCATATACATACACACTTGCATGCATGCACACATACATGCACATGGACACAGGTGAACACACACAATCACATGACACACACACAGGAAAGGAGGGAGTACTGAAGGCAGCTTGCTTCCGCATGGAGAGTCACCGAGGAAGAGTGTCTAAGGTTGTAATTGGAATCCGTTCACTTATGTCAACTTGACACAAGTCATCAGGGAAGAAACCTCAACTAAGAAAATGCCTCCATCAGATTCGGTTGCAGAACATTTTATTAATGAGTGATCGATGTGGGAGGGCCTAGACCATTATGTGTAGTGCCACTTCTAGTGCTCCTGGGCTCTATAACAAAGCAGGCCGAGCAAGGCACAAGGAGCAAGCCAGTAAGCAGCACTCTTCCTGCGGCTTCTGCATCAGTTCCTGCCTCCAGATTCCTGCCTTGGTTTCCCCCCAACGGACTATGGCACAGGATATGTAAGCAGAACAAACCCATTCCCCGCCCCCCGCCCCCACAACACTGCTTTTGTTTATGGGGCTTCGTCACTACAATAGAACCCCTAAGTAAGGCATTGAGTAAGGGGTTACCTTGGAGGCCAGGAATGGTGAGGATGCTGGGGTTCAGAGCACATAGCTACATTGTTTTGGGTAGTAGAGATTTTATTTTCACCTGCGAATATACTCCATTTTACTGCAGCAACCCCAGTCTTGTTCTCTTCCCCGTCTTATTCTATCCCTCCCTCCCTCAGTCTTTCTTCGTATAACCAAGCAGCAGCACAGATGGGGGCTGAAGTGTTAGCGGTTACATTCTGTCAAAACCACGTAAGCAAGCAGCTTGGACTAGAGAGGCAGCTCAGCAGGTAAGAGGATGCGCTGCACTTGCAAAGGACTCAAGGTCAATTCCAAGCACCAGGTGGAATGCCACGCCCTCTTCTGACCTCTTTGGGCACCTCACTCACACATGCACACCTTTGCGCACAGACATAGACACATAATGAAAAAATAAATAAATAAATCTTAAAAAGCCCAAGGGGCTTATAAAATGTTCTAATATTCTGGGCTAACAATGTCAGCTCTCAGATAAAATGAGAAACGAATATTTGGATATAATTTTAACCAGTGAGGAAGAATATACTTTAATCTATAAATGATTGGGAGACTATGGGGAGATGTTTGGGAGTCCATAGCAGCAAGGAAGGGGAGCATCGTGCAAACTTCAAAGCAAAGCCATCGCAGCAGGTCCCAGTGGAACCCAAAGGACAACTAAAGTAAGAACCAGTGTGGCCGTGAGCAGACTTCTCACAAACACATCTTTTTTAAAAGGACATGTTCACAAGCAATAACAAAAGATGTGTATCTAAGAACTGATGCTGAGGAAGGAAGGGCAAAGTGTTCCAGATACTAAAAGTTTACAAGGTACTCCATGGTAGGCTCGACTCACAGAGACATGGGAGAAGGGGGCAGGGAGAAGGAAAGAGGAGGGGTGGGGAGACTAAAAAAGGAAAAGAGGCAAATAATGGGACCAGACAGAAATGAGAAAGACAGGTCAGCATTGAGAAAATGGTGTGATACTAGTACCACCTACCAAACACTCAAATCCTGAGAAACAACGGTTTCTCAGCTCTAAGTGCACAGCAAAAGAGACAGGGAAAACAGAAATACAGAGCCAGGCATGGTGGCTCAGGCCTGCAATCCAAGCACTTGGGGAAGCTGGTGCAGGCGGTTCGTAAGTTTGAGGTTAGCCTGGGCTACATAGTGAGACCCTTATCTTGAAAAGACACGGGGGTGGGGGGATGGGAAATGGAGCACACAAGAAGCTAGAGAACAAGGCAGACTCTTGGCATAATTAATCGATGGCGTCAGACAGACAGATGACAGCCCAGCATAGTGGAAGGATTTGCAAACCTCATTGCAGAGCCAGCAGAAACATTTGAAATTTTATTGAGAATGGGAAAAGAAAGGTGGGAGGGACTTTGGAAAGTGTCTACTTTGAAGTATTTGGTGGGGGGGGAGTCTGCAGCTTTTGGGGATGACTTAGGTCCTTTTTGGCCCTGTTCATCAGAACATGTGACTTTTTTTTCCTTTCTTCTTTTTGTTTTTGGGGTGTTTTGTTTTGTTTGGGGGCTTCTTGTTGTTTTTGCTTTTGCTTTTCAGGACAAGGTTTCTCTTCGTAGTCCTGACAGTTCTAGAACTCACTCTGTAGACCAGGCTGGCTTCTAACTTACAGAGATCATTGCCTCTGCCTCTGCCTCTCTGCTTCTCTGCCTCTCTGCCTCTCTGCCTCTCTGCCTCTCTGCCTCTCTGCCTCTCTCTGCCTCTCTGCCTCTCTGCCTCTCTGCCTCTCTGCCTCTCTGCCTCTCTGCCTCTCTGCCTCTCTGCCTCTCTGCCTCTCTGCCTCTCTGCCTCTGCCTCTCTGCCTCTCTGCCTCTCTGCCTCTCTGCCTCTCTGCCTCTCTGCCTCTCTGCCTCTCTGCCTCTCTGCCTCTCTGCCTCTCTGCCTCTCTGCCTCTCTGCCTCTCTGCCTCTGCCTCCCAAATGCTGGGATTAAAGACATGGGCTAGCATCACCCAGCTGTGATTTTTCTTTAAAAAATGAATGTAATTATGATCGTGTATACAGAGCTGGAGAGCCAATTTCTCATGATTTTTACAGCCATCAAGGTCCCAGTAGAAAGGTTAAACAGACAGCCTTTGCTTTAATATCCAAAAGGACTCTCTGATCATTCACTGGTCCAGCAAGTACTTACAGAGCATCTTCCCTGTGACACTGTGCTAAGTACTAAGGAGGCATGACAGCTCTGAACTCAATTCTCGAGACCCATGAGCAGCTGAGCTTCAACCACACCCTCAAGCCATCTATAGTTAGGTCACACAATGCACCAATGACTGAATGAAGCTTGTGTGAAAACTCACTCTGGGTCTTTTGCTCAATGTTAAATTCATTTTCATTTAATTTTATCTATGGGCAGGAAAAAAAAAGCTAAAGACACAATCAGGAACATGGGCCAGCAGGTGTGATTTTGCATATTTCTTTATTCAGGGCTTAGACGGTGGCTCCCTTTCCGATGGCATGTTTTGTCTAGCTGTCTGGCCGTTAGCATGTGCTGTCCCACAAACAATTCGTCACACCATAAGAAGTGCATATTTAGAGGACAGAGAGAGCACATGTTGTGTGGTAAAATGTAAATTCTTATCTATTGGAAACCTGGACCACAGGTAATTTCTTAGAGCAAAGGTCACGAGCCTGTACTGAGTCACAGGTGACTCCCTCTCCCAGGCGGAGTCAGCCTGGAAGACATGCTTGTTAAAAACCACTAACTAGCAGCGGCTGAGGAACCCTCATACAGTAGCAACTTCTGGATGGTTCTTTGGAGAAAACAATGTTTGGAAAAGAAAGATTTTATTACCAGATGCAGATTTTGGCAGCAGAAGCCTTAATGATGTTGGGAGAGCACTTTGAAAAGATCTACTTTTGATTTTCTTTCCACACAGCAGCTTGCACCGGCCAGCTGTGCTGGTGAACTGTCTGTTCAGAAAAGGATGCGTTTTGAAGACCAATGGAATTTACCTGTGGAACCAAACAGCTCCAGCAATGTCAATTCCGGGAGTCCACAAGATAGATTCTGCTCAGACAGAAGCAGGTATTTGGGAGCTTCTCACACTTCAAAATTTACAGCTGGCACTCGGCAGCACCTTTTTATCTACCATACTTATAAGAAGAAAAGAAGTCCAGGCAAAAATAGGAAGGGGGGCTTAAGGGTGGAGGCAGTGGTAGAAGAAAACAGTCTGGGTCCCCTGGGGGCTTGATATTCCTGAGTCATGAAGTTCTCCTTGTTTTCCATTCTCTAGAATCACTAGAAACATTGTGTTCCTGTGTGGGTCACAAAGACAACATTAGGGTGACTTTAGTGCAAAAGAGGGAAAGCTTTTCTTTGTGGCAAATTAATGATGATACCAAGGAAATAGACAACTGTTCCTGGACAGAGGCAGGGATGACTATTGCATCCCAAGGATTCTGCGTTCAGCCACGGCTGTCAGGATCCAGCTCAAGTCACCCCAGAGAAGGAGGAAAGAATATGTTTGTGTTAGAGTTCAGTCAACGGAGCAAATCTGGATTGGGTGTTTACCACAGCCTTCACGCAGATTTAGAGAACTATGTGGCATAGGCAGATTTTCCAAGGCAGAGCCAGTGCTTTGATCTCCTGGGGGCTTTAACATCTGTTCTTGTCATCTCTGCATTCAGAGCATTCAGATGCCCATGGCATAGCTCCTAGCCGTATGAAGGACCAGAGCACTGAGGCGCTAATGAGTTCTGTAATGCATCCAAAACTATCAGAACAATGATGGATGCTATTTAGAAAAGCCTATCTCATATACTAAGAAGCAATCAGTCCCTTGGATATAAAATAGTCTATGCAAGTCGGAACAGAAAATGTGGCTTTAGAAATGGACCCTGAATTTCTGGACTTGGTGGTCTTTATATGCAGTATCCGTGATTCAAGTTAGGATGGATTTTAGCCATTACCACTCAAAGTTTCTTCTAAATTAAAGAAGTGCTGGGTAGCTACATCTCATGGTGCTCAAAGAATACCCTGCTTCTCTGGCTCCAGGTTCACACCACTGTGAGGTGCCGGTGCTCATTTTGAGAGTCTTGTCCTACTGTGGTCAGTTTTCCTCCAGAAGGGCCTCCCTGGACCTGAAGAATAGCAGACTTTTGAGGTTAAGCACTCATGATACACATCTACACGGAATGCAGGCATGAGAGAGCACTGCTCCGTGCCTATCTGGCTAAGGCGGTGTGATCTATCACTCTTCTATCGCTGGCTGGCTTAGGGTGATCAGCTCTTCTACCGAGTTGGCTGGGACGGTGTGGCCACACCTTCTACCACTGGCTGCCCTGGTGTGATCACCTCTTCTATCAACGGCTAACTGAGGGGTGATCACACCTCCTATCACTTACTGGCTTGGTGTGATCACCTCGTCTCTCACTGGCTGGCTTGGTGTGATGACACCTCGTATCACTGGTTGGCTTGGTGGGATCGCCTTTTCTATCAGGAGATTCAGGATCTCTGCCCACGGGCATCTTCAGTTCAAGAGCCAAATGTGCTAAGATTGTGATGTTGTGATTAAAAGGCAGGGTCAGACGGCAGCCTGTGGGTGAAAAAACTTCGCACACGTTGAGAAAAGAGATTTTTTTTTAACATTTTTTTTGGCTGGCAGGTGGCACACACACTAGAGCATGTGTGTGAAGGTCAGAGGACAACTTTGCTAAGCCTGTCCTCTCTCTCCACCTTTCTATGGGTTCCCAGGTCATCAGGCTATGCCACAAGCCACTTTACCCACAGAGCCATCTCAGCAGCCACAAGAGTTATTATTTTCTAAATCAGAAAAGTTTCTATAACCTTTAATGTGCATGCGAAAACATTATAAAAATAAAAGCATACGGCCACACAAAACATGTACACACACACACACACATGGAGCAGCATTTTTTATTTAAGTTTTATTGTATTGTAATGAGAAAAGATACAGAATTTCAATTTATCTGAATTTGTTAACATTTAAAAACATATTTTGAACAAATAGACTTACATCACATTCTTCTTTCCCTTTTGTACCCCAACTCCTCCTCCCAGAGACCCCCTTCAATACCTGCCATACCTTTCATCTTTTATCATATTCTTTAAAATTTATAAAATATTATAACAATAAAAATGAATATTATAAAAGTTGTTTGATATAAAACAATCAATTGAACAGTCCTATGTAGATGCTTGTCTACAGCAATACTGAGAATACATATGTTTTTCTCAGTATAAATTTTAAATAACTCCAAATATATTAACTGTATGATATTTTAAAATCACTACTAGTTTTTTTTAAATGAACATAAATAGATAAAGCCTTTTTGTTTGTTTGTTTTGTTTTTAGTGGAGCTTAAAATCTTGGCTCTTACTGTGGTACAAACCCAAAATAAGAACAATTTTTGGACATTGGAGCTTATTGTAATAAGGCTGTACTTCAATATCACTCACATCACCAAAGGATTTTACCTCCATAGTAGGTAAGCTAAGAGTTGACAGTTCTGCCGGGCAGTGGTGGTGCACACCTTTAATCCCAGGACTTGGGAGGCAGAGGCAGGCGGATTTCTGAGTTCGAGGTCAGCCTGGTCTACAGAGTGAGTTCCAGGGCAGCCAGGGCTACACAGAGAAACCCTGTCTCGAAAAACCATTTAAAAAAAAAAAAGAGTTGACAGTTTTGCTGAGCCAAGGAATGAATTGTAGGCAGGATTTTTGGATGCAGATTTCCTGCTGTCAAAGCTATTTGTCTTGAGTGATTGTCTTCATTCACAGCCCGCAGGGAACAGGTTACGTTCATAGAAGAAATGGTGTGTGTATTAAGATGGTCTATCCATGAAGTCATTCATCAACTGTTTCAATGAACAATGGCTCTGCTTGGAGGGTGGCACAGATGTTAGGTGAGGGTAAGATTCTGGTTCATTGGCTGTGATGATTTTGAAAAGCTTTCATCTCAGAATAAGAGTAACTTATAAAGTCCTCTTCTTCAAAAATGGTACAATAATCATAAATATCAAGCAAAGCCTTCAGTCTCACTCTTTGCTGTTCTCTTACAAGCCACCTCCCAAATTAATTGTCTATGTTTCTTTTGACTGTGTAAATAATTTGGAAATAAGTAAATTGTTCTGAAAACCATAGTAGAGTGTAAAAAGATCAAATAAACAATCCTACTAATAGAGAGATAGGAGAAGCATGATTTCAAGACCCTTATGTGGCACACAGCAAGACACAGTCACATACAAACAAGCAGAAAGTGTATTTGGATTGTACAATATTGGACCTATTTCTCCAAAAACCAAATTAGAGAGACCACTAGATGACAGCCAACAAATTTCTAATTCCTCATATTTTTGAATTTCAATCGATTAGGATATATTGGTAACATTAATTTTCATTTTAAGAGATAATAAGGAAAAATGATTGTTACTTCCTGTTAATTTTCTTGTTAGAGGTGGAATTATGTTTGTGTGGGTTTGTTGAAAGATGACTTTCTTGCTTCTTCTAGGGTGTAGTTTCACTCCTTGTGTTGGTGTTTTCCATCTTTTATCCTTTGTAGGGCTGGATTTGTGGAAAGATAACGTGTAAATTTGGTTTGTCATGGAATATCTTGTTTTCTCCATCTATGGTAATTGAGAGTTTTGCTGGGTATAGTAGCCTGGGCTGGCATTTGTGTTCTCTTAGGGTCTGTAACATCTGCCCAGGATCCTCTAGCTTTCATAGTCTCTGCTGAGAAGTCTGGTGTAATTCGGATAGGCCTGCCTTTATATGTTACTTGACCCTTTTCCCTTACTGCTTTTAAAATTCTTTCTTTGTTTAGTGCATTTGGTGTTTTGATTATTATGTGATAGGAGGAATTTCTTTTCTGGTCCAGTCTATTTGGAGTTCTGTAGGCTTCTTGTCTGTTCATGGGCATCTCTTTCTTTAGTTTAGGGAAGTTTTCTTCTATAATTTTGTTGAAGATATTTACAGGCCCTTTAAGTTGGTAATCTTAGCTTTCTTCTATACCTATTATCCTTAGGCTTGGTCTTGTCATTGTGTCCTGGATTTCCTGGATGTTTTGGGTTAAGAGCTTTTTGCTTTTTGTATTTTATTTCACTGTTGTATCAATGTTTTCTATAGTATCTTCTGCCCCTGAGATTCTCTCTTCTATCTCTTGTATTCTGTTGGTGATGCTTGCATCTATGACTCCTGATCTCTTTCCTAGGTTTTCTAACTCCAGGGTTGTCTCCCTTTGTGATTTCTTTATTGTTTCTAGTTACATTTTTAGATCCTGAATGGTTTTTTTCCTTTCCTTCCCTTGTTTGATTGTGTTTTCCTGTAATTCTTTAAGGGATTTTTGTGTTTCCTCTTTAAGGGCATTTAGCTGTTAACCTGTGTTCTTCTGTATTTCTTTAAGAAAATTATTTATGTCCTTCTTAAAGTCCTCTATCATCATGAGAATTGATTTTAGATCTGAATCTTGCTTTTCCAGTGTGTTGGGGGCATCCAGGACTTGCTTGCTATGGTGGGAGAATTGGGTTCTGATGATGCCACATAACCTTGGTTTCTGTTGCTTATGTTCTTATGCTTGCCTCCCACCATCTGGTTATCACTAGTGCTACCTGCCCTCGATATATCTGACTGGAGTCTGTCCTTCCTGTGATCCTGGTTGTGTCAGAACTCCTCAGAGTCAAGCTGTCTCTGTGATCCTGTGATTCTGAGATCCTGGAATCCTGAGATCCTGGGTGTGTCTGAGCTCCTGGGAGTCAAGCTGACTCTGGGACCCTGAGATCCTGGTGTGACCAAGGTCCTGGGACCCTGTGATTCTATGATCCTGGGTGTGTTAGACTGCCTGGGAATAGAGCTGCCTCTGGGTGTTGTGGGACTGGCTGCAGAGTTTGCACCCAAGGTCCACTCAGGGCACCAGCCCAGACAGACCAGAAGGAACCCGAGTCACTGGTCTGGTGGAGTTCCTGCGTGCCTCGGTCCTGCTGGTCTCAGTTACTCCTGGTGTTGGGACAGATGTGCATGCCCTCCTCACCTCTGATCCTATGATCCTCACATAGCAGCATTTTTATAAGATTCCAAATTCTGGAGTGTTCATAAATAAATGTTTATAAACAGAATGTATTATAGCTATACAATGTAATATTCTTCAACAATAAAAAGAAGTCAAATACTTATGGATTGTACTGTACGAATGAACTTTGAAACAGTATGCTAAATGAAAAAAACCAGACACTCTCACACAAAGCCAGACACAGAGGCCACACATTGTATAAATCTGTATGTAATTGAATGTCTAGAATAGGCAAATGTATACAGATCAAAAGCAACAGAGCGGTGTCCAGAGCCCGTGGAACAGTGAATGGAGAATGGCAGCTAAGGTTTAAGTCTCTCTTTCATCTGTTTGCTATGGACATGCCAGTGTGCTTATCCGTCTATTCATAGGTATTTTCCCTACCTAGGAGCTACTGATTAGTAATGACCACTCAGGAACAAGGTTTTGCATGAACAAATATCTTCAGTGTTCTTTAGACTACACCTAGGAAGGGAGTTGTGAGTAATGTAATAACTTTAACTTTTTGAGAAATTGACAAACGTTTGCCAACATGACAGCAAGCAGCCATATTATTTGGTTTTGTGATGTTAGAGATTGAACACACCATTTCCATATAACCAGCAATGTATGAGGAATCAATTTTCTACATCCATGCCAACACATTTGACTTTCTACCTGAAGTTTCGTATTGTAGGGCCAGGGAGATCCCTCAGCAGGTAAAGGTGCTTGCTATGAAGCCTGGTAACCAGGGTGTGATCCCTGAAAGCCACAGTGGAGAGAGAAAAGTGTGCTCTGAGCTTTACACACTCACCTTGGTATCCTTGGCATGTGTGTGCCTGCCTGCCTGCCTGCCTGCCTGCCTGCCCCTCCTCACAACTCTGTCTCTGTCTCTCTGTCTCTCTGTCTCTATCTCTTTGTCTCTCTCTGTCTCTCTCTCTCTGTCTCTCTGTGCGTGTGTGTGTGTGTGTGTGTGTGTGTGTAGCATCTTGGTGTATATGAAGCGACAGTATGAGAGTTGCTGAGCACTGATCGGAATTTCCTTGGTGGCTTGCAATCTGGAACATCTTTTCAACTATTGGCCATTTGAATATTGGATAATGATCCAACCACAAGCTCTGACTATTCTTAAAGTATGTTGTCTTCTATGTTACTGAATTATAAACATCTTTTCTATAGTTTGGGTAATAGACCATTACTAACTATATAATTTGCAAATATCTCTCCCCTATTCTCCCACAGAAAACCATTTCCTATACAGTATCCTTTGGCACACAAGCATTTTCAACTTTTATGAAATCTAATCGACCTTTTTGGAGGTTTTTGTTTTGGCATCATATCTGAGAAAGCACTGCCAAATCCAAAGCCCCAGAGATTTATCTTGATTGTCTCTTCTAAGAGTTTAGGTTGTTAGCCTTTTCATTTAGGCCTTTGATCTGTCTGAGTTTTTTATATAGTGTGATGTGGGGCTTCAGAGCTTCTCTCTGCGTGGAGATTTGCAGATTCACCAGCACCATTTCTTTTCAGAAGTTCTTCTCCTGTGAAGATCTGAACTCACACTCAGATGTTTTAGTTCCAGTTTTTCAGTCTGTTGGCCAAACTTGAGCCCAAACCATACTGCACCAATATGCACAGCTTCATGGTACCCTCTGTTCTCCAACCTCACCGTTCTTTCCCAAGGCTGTTTTGGGTATTCTGAATTTAGGTGGGTTCAGCTTCCCTCCCCTTCACTAACTGCAGATCTGCATTCTCTATTTGTAAAATCCAGGCTGTGCGCATGCAAAATAGGCTAAGTGGCACCAGTTCCCTTTCTGCCTTTCTGCCATCTCTGTGCCTCCTAAGATAATCCTGGAATGGCTTGAAAGAGGCTGACACCCCTCAGAGTCTTGTATCCCTCAGAAGAGAACAAGCTTGGGCATTTGGCCAATTATTCCCATTCGGAATGAACGCCCGTGAGAAGCTTAACTTTCCAGAGAGCGAAAAGCAGTAGCGCATGAAACCACAAGGCTGACGCGGAGAGCGAAAGAAGTAACAGGCGAAGAAGAGTCGGAGATGGGTTTGCATTTAGAAAATACATCAGCTGCTCCTTTGAAAAACCGTTGTTTGAAATCAAGCGGAAATAGGGCATCTGCCGTGTATCTCCAAAAACAGACTCAACAGACGCAGGCCTGAGGAAAATCACCATTTTACTGACATCCTTTGTAGACACTGACAAATTAAAAAATGCCTCTTTCTCTCTGTACATTGATCCCGGGGTCAATATTGCAGTCCTTTTCTGTTGACTTCTAATACATCTGCTTCACTGAACTAAAGAGAACAAGGGTTTTCAAGAGGGTCACCATAATGCAAAAGGCAGCATGAACGACCTGGGCCACAGAGGCGCAGGAACACTCTGATACATCCTAAGTTTAACGGCTGCCCTGGGGTGGGGGGTGGGGGACAGAGACTAAACAGGAAGAGACTCTTCTGCTTTGCACTGGCTTTCTTAGACAGTGTCTAAAGTCCTCATGACAGCAGTCACACAAAAACAAAGCGAAAGCCCCAAAATCCCTGCCTTCCCCCTCCCCCACCACCACCCCTTGCAGGGCTCGCTCTAGTAAAGGAAGACACCACATAGACTGGGCAGCCCTGTTCCAAGAGGCCCTGACTTTGGGCAGCCACGCAGCCTCTGTCTTTCTACCCTCTATTACAAACCGTTCTCCAGAAACTCGAAGATGAAGATAACTTCAGTTGGGAGAGACTGGCTGTGTGTGAAGGAAGAATGCATTGGGAGATAAGAGAACACTATAAAAACCCAGAATGGCTTTGTGCGGTATTAAAATGAGCACAGTTCCATTTATAAATATGTTCCTCAAATGGCAAGCCAAGTTCAAGTAGATTCTAATGTGAGATGGGAAATTTAATATGATTATGGGCTCTCTGAAAGTGAAAGAAAATATGTAACATGGTCACTGTCACAAGGCCAGCTGTAGAGTTAGGACTGATTTAGAGACAGGGGGAAAAGGGTATATTTTTAGATTGTGTTTCAGAGGCTATCCAATAATATGGCAAATACTGGGATCAGATGATGTCAAAAAAGCTGGCCAGAAGAACGAGCAGATGTGATACTAAACGCGTTGTTGGGTGTGTCTCATTATTAGAATATTCTGAAATAGTCAAGAGGGGTCAGCAGAGGTACTGACCATGTAGTATTTCACAGTAGCTGTCGAATGCCACAGGCTTGCATCTTTGTGTCTAAATTTTTTCCGCCTGATTTTTTTAAAGGTTCCCTTTTTTTCCTCCTGGCTTTGATAGTCACACGAGGCCTCCTTGCAGAGCGTGGTGACTGGCTCCCAGAGGCAGTAACCCTTCCATCCATGCTTGTCACCTCTCCTCAGCTCTGGCCTCAGCCTCACCCATGAAATTTTTCCTTGGGAGTTCACTTTTCTTCACCCTTTTGAAAAAAAAAATCACACTTCTAGAGAAAAGGTCATGTGAGCATGACTCCCCTCACACAGAGCCCCGCTTGGGAGTGACCTTCAACTGTGGATGTCAATCACTCCAGGGCCCTAAATAGCTGCTTATTCTTCAACTCCACAGGGGACCATCAGCCTGAGAGGGATGGGGCCCACAGTAAAGTTTTAAATTAAACGTAAACCGTAGGTTTATTTTAATATTACCTAGAGAAGGGTCTAGAATGATTCTCCCAACTACTGATACCTGGTTGTGAAGGCTATATATTTAGATACAGTTCCAGTAAGACACAATGGTTTCAAGGTTAGCACACAGAGAAGGTTCAAAGTTTTCCTGTTTAAACTTGTCGCTAGCTACTAAAATGTGACCAGTGTTAACCAAGGAACTGCATCACAAATTTTATTTAATGTCAGTTCATTTAAATCTAACTTTAAACTAGAATATTAATTAAATATTAATTAATTAATCAACTAATTAATTAATTAATTTGATAGTTGTCACAGCGTTATTGGTCAATCACCCCTCTGCTTGCTTTTAAGTTAATATTTAACTTTATGGTATGCACATTGGCACGTGTATTTCCATCATTCCCCAATAATTTAAAAAAATGTTGGTGGGACAATATTTTGATCATACCATAATAAAGAAAATGTATTAGTTGTGATGGCACTGCCAACTTGACAGAGTCGAGGTTCAGCTAAGAGACAAGCCTTCAGGAACACTGTGAGGGATTTTCTAGGTTAAGTTTGCCTGGGGGATACCTCTGGAGGATTCTCTGGGACGACCCAGCCACTATGAGTGGCTATATATTCACTAGGCTGGGATGGAGACTGTATAAAACAAAGGAGGTGAGCAGAGAACCAGCACTCATCCCTTCGTCCTGTTGTGACGCGATGGTGTGACCAGCTACTTCAAAGTGCTGTCAAAGTTGGCTTCCCTACCATGAAGGACTGCAGCAAGACCATAAGGCAAATTGACCTTTCTCCCTAAACTTGCCTTTCTTCGGCATTTTATTGCAGCAACTAGAAGCATGAGATATTGTTTAAATTCGTTTGGTTTCTTACTATCTTAATGTAGCTGTTAGAATATTTTACATTCTCTATGGAGCTTATATGATCTTCTTGTGTGTGGTCCCAGTCATCAGAATAACTGAAGATCTCTAACCAAAAGCACAGCAAAACTGTGACACTGAGTAGAGGAATGGAGGTGGGACACAAGTGCGACAATTTGCATTGTTTCTTTGGCTCTTATTGAGAGGATTGTTTTCTTTCAAATAGCCGAGGAAACAAAAATGTTTAAGGCTGATGTGTTTAATTGTGAGATGATAAGGGTTAAAACAAAGACATTCTTACATTGTTATCTGGCCCCTTCCCCTAAAAATACATCCTTAAACTAAGAAGTAAATACTTGGACTGGGAGCTGGGGAGACGGTTCAGTCAGTAAAGTCCCTGCTGTATAAGCGAGAAGATATAAGTTCAGATCCCCAGCACACATACAGAAGTAGGAGCTACTTTTGTAGCATAAAGGCCCATCTGTAACCCCAGCACTTGGGGCAGGATGAGATGGGAGGATCTTTGTAAGGCAGGCAAGCATAAGGAGTAAGCTAACTACCTGGGACTCCGCTTGGCTTGAGCTGTGAGCACACTTCTCTCGTCTAATAAAGCATTTGACATTACCCACATGTACTATGCACACACACCACTCTCTGAACAATGCACCTAGCAGCCTGATTAAGCCCCCGACCTGCACCAATCTGCACACAGATTCCTCTCTGAACAATGGAATAAAATGTTCCTTTCTTTAACAGACACCCAACTTAGATGTTCTATTTGATTGTACTCTGGTTATGTCCCAACACTGGGGGAGGGACAGGGGATCACATCTAGACAGGTTTAAGGTGCATACAAAATAAGGCAAACTGTGTCCTCTATGTGAGCAGTTAGATAGAATTTGCTGTTTACCAGTTATGCCCACACCTATTCCCCCATCACCAGGATCTGCATAACTCCAGCCTTTTTATATTCTGACCTCCAACGAGTTCTTCATATTGAAAGGGCACAAGATCCCAAAGCGTGCCTTCTGCAGTCATTATCTTTCTCATTGCTGCAATGAAACACACAACAGGAGTAACTTTGGGAAGGAAGGATTTATAACGGCTTACAGCTAAGAGAGTAGGACCCATCAGGGCAGAGAAGCTGGGTGACAGGGACATGAAGCAGACAAAGACGGTGGCTGATGGAGCTCAGCTTGCTTTGTCTCTTCTGTCCAATCCAGGGCCTCAGCCACTGAAGGTGCTGCCCTCAGACAGTGCGCCCCTTCCCACTTCAATTGACCTATCTAGACAGTCGCTCATAGAAAGACAGCCCATGCTGCTTGTTTCTTCAGTGATTCTAAACCCTGTGTACTTGACAATCAAGTATTACTCACGACAACCAGTGGCTCTAGGAGCATGGTCCATCTCCCTCTAAACGTTTCCCTCACCATCACCCTAGGACACTGTTCAGCAGCCAGCTGCTATTCATTGATCCTTTAGGGGGTTTATCTTATTCTCTCTGCCCTGAGAGAGAATAAGATTCTTTGCATCTGAGTTTGCTCTAAGGTGAAGGCTCCCTCCATCTCTGTGGGAATGACAGCTAAGATTCTGGCCTCTGAAGTCAAACTATACAAACTCCAGCTTGAGGTCCATGACAGCTACACTGCCTGAAATTGGGGGAGAGGGTCATGCTGCTTAACCTTTAAAGCCACAATTTTCTCATTCGTTTGAAAAAGAGAGAGGAAGACGAGCCCATGCCATCTCACCAACCAACGCTGCCTGAAAATCACCAGCACAGACTCGAGAGCACGTATGCTGGAAAACGCGGTGTTATTGCTGTCCTTATGAAGCATAACTTAATTATGTAAAACAAAAACTTAATGGTGTCCATTGTCATTCTTCAGCACGTAAGGATCAAATTAGTTTGGAATGTGTTGTTAGAATGCTGGGTTTGGGGGGTAGGGAAGAGGAGCAAAGCCCTGAGGGTCAGCATAAATAACTGAAACAGGCAACCTTGGGAGGTAGGGGGTGGGGAGAGCCTCTAGGATGTACCAGAGACCTGGGAGGTGAGAGACTCTCAGGATTCAAAGGATTCCCCTTAGAAGAAATGCCCTACAGTGGGGAGAGGGAACTTGTAGAATCCATCTCCAGTAGAAAAACAGGGCATCAAGTGGAGGGATGGGGTTGCTATCCCACAGTCAAAAACTCCGACTCAGAATTGTTTTTGTCTAAAAGAACTGCAGGGTCAGAAATGTAGAAGAGATTGATGGAAAGGAGGTTCGGTGACAGGCCCAAATTGGGAGCCTACTCAAGGGGAGCCTACTCCAAGGCATTACTGATGCTATGATGTGCTTACAGACAGGAGCCAAGCATGGTTTCCCTCTGAGAGGCCCAACAAGCAGCTGAAAGAGTCAGATGCAGATACTTCACCCAACCAATGGACAGAAGCTGGGGCCCCCTGTGGGTGAATTAGGGAAAAGCTGGAAGAAGCTGAGAAAGAAGGTGGCCCCATGGGAAGACCAACCGTCTCAACTAACCTGGACCCCGGTATCTCTCAGACACTGAGCCACCAACCAGGCAGCATACACCAGCTGATATGAGGCCCCCAACACATATACAGCAGAGGACTGCCAGGTCTGGCCTCAGTCAGAGAAGATGCACCTAACCCTCAAGAGACTTGGGACTCCAAGGAGTGGGGAGGTTTGGTGGGATGGAGGTGAGAGGTGTGGACATCCTCTTGGAGATGGGAGGAGGAATGGGATGAGGAACAGTCAGAGGGTGGACTGGGAGGGGGATAATGACTGGACTGTAAAAAAAAAAAAGATTAAAGAATATAAAAAGAGAACGTTGCGTTTTAAAACTTGCTGTTTGGGACTGGAGAGATGGTTCAGTGGTTAGGAGCACTTGCTGTTCAGAGGAGCCAGGTTTCAGTTATTAGCACCCACATGATGGCTCACAACTATCTAAACCCCCAGGGAACCTGATGCCCTCTTCTGGCTTCTGTGGGCACCAGGCATGTACATGGATTGGAGGGCAACGGCCAACCTGTTTTTATCTCATGGAGACTCTGACTCAGAACTCCACAATCTCTCCATCCAGCTCGATAGGTTCCCACTTGTGGTTGCTACCATGCCAACCCCATGCTTCAAATCTCCCACGGCCTTTGTGGTACACATCTGGCAAACCCACACTTTGCCGCCGTACCTTTCTCTCTTGAACTCGGATGAGCTGCTGGCTGCGCGAAAGAAAACACAACACAAACTCAGTTCAGAAACAATGGTAACTCAATCTCTGGGCGCAACAACTAAGCCTTATTAAAATCTGATTCATCTGGTGGTGAATTCTTGTGGATCTGTCATAATACCAGGAAACTCTCGCAGCTACATCTTACCCATATACTGTCCCCGTTCCAAAAGGACCAAACTCTCTCCTGCTTCCTCTCTTCCTCCAGAAGTCCCTCCTACTCACCCAGTGATTGTCTCCTTTATTGATTAGGATATCGGTTCACAGGGACAGCATCAGGGCCATCCACAACAGACTCCTACAAGCCAAAATATACGTGAACTCTGAAAAAGGTTAGAGATATTCTATATCTTACGATATCAACTATTCAACCAGGACTTAATAATTCTTTTTGCGAAAACAAGAAGACAAACACATCCATCTCATTAGTATGCAAACTAGCTTTCATCTTTAATAAGTGGTGAGGTTCAATGTGTACCAAAATATGTTTTAAAATGTTTGACTGTATACCTATTTTATAGACATGTTTGCCCAGTGTTGAATAAAAACCAGGGAGAGGGGACATAGAGGAAAGAGCCATGTGTGGAAAAAGTTTCAAGGCCCTGGACTAATGCACCATAGTGTGGTGGCTGGGACAGAGCAGAGAACAAATTCTATGAGAACTCTGGCAATGATTTATAATACTAATTTTTCTTATTCATGTATTCCTTGGTCTTCTTTTCTTTCTTTTTTTTTTTTCAAAAAGTGAAAGGATTTATTTCAGTCTCCTCCCTTGCTCCCCAAATGCCCTCTTTTGTGCCAAGCCACCCCTCCACCCATCCACCCCTTCCCCACTGAGACACTTCCCACTCCCTCCCCTGCCACAAAGCTGGGCATCCTCCATACAGTTCTTGGCCTGTCCATCCTTGGGGTAAATCGTTTCCTGTGCCACCTTAACCTTCTTAAAAGGCAAACTTCTCCCAATACACAGCACTTCCTTCTCTGTCACTCATCTTCCAAGTCTCCTTTCTTTCCCACGGGTGAAGGAAGGCGCCTATTTCTTTTTTTTTTTTTTTTTTTTTTTTCTTTAAAGGCGTGCGCCACCACCGCCTGGCAACAATACGTTTTTTTTTTTTTAAACAAGAGACTTTTTTTTGTTTGTTTGTTTGTTTTTTTTTAAAGATTTATTTATTTATTATATGTAAGTACACTGTAGCTGTCTTCAGACACTCCAGAAGAGGGCGTCAGATCTACGGATGGTTGTGAGCCACCATGTGGTTGCTGGGATTTGAACTCCGGACCTTCAGAAGAGCAGTCGGGTGCTCTTATCCACTGAGCCATCTCACCAGCCCAGGCGCATATTTCTTGAATGGTTGATTTAAAGTAGAGATCCGATTCAGATACAGGAAAAGAAGTCACTTAGATCCGCGATGGCTTTCTGCTCTGCACTGCCCTAGTGTTGGGATAATCTTGGGCACTGTGTAAAGGTTGTCTTTGTAGTGTTCAGATGTTGATTTCTGAGCCAGGGAGCACTGAGTACTGTTTGTTATGTTTATAAAGCATCGCCTGCATCGTAGTTTGTAAACATTCTTCCCCATCACTTCTGATTGGTTTGATAAACAGCTGATGGCCTATAGCAGGACAGGAGAGGAAAGGCGGGACATCCAAGAAGAGATGGGAACTCTGGGAAGAATTGAGAGATGGGAGATCTGCCAGCCAGACTTGGAACTCAGACGTACGGTGCTGAGGAGAGGTGTCCAGCCATGTGGTAAACATGGATGAATATAAATAGAATTAATTTATATGAACTAGTCGGGAACAAGCCTAAGCTATGTCGGTCTTATTTTCTAATATGACCAATGGAACCATTACAACCATTATCAAGTATCTTGATGTGAGAATATACTGTAGAGACAGAAGGAGAGAGACACTAGGTTAAAAGGTTATCAAAATGGGTAGGTGCAGTAAACATCTAAGGTACCTTTGCTATAGTTAGTAACTCACATTTGAAAGCATCTAGTCACTTAGTGGACTGGTTAGTGGACTAGCCCTGGTTAGTAAGAGCCTAACTGAGATGTCACTGCAGAGCCTAGAGGAGGTAGTATTCAGGAGAAGGTAGAGAGGGGACTGTGAAAACAGCACGCTCCCTGTTGCAGGGAGAAAAGAGTAGTAGCATTAGTCTGATGGAACTCGTGAAGCACCAAGGGAAGTGACACAGGTCATCTAGAGAAAGGGTTTTGCTTGCCGTGGAGACCACTGTCACTCAAAAGCAGCAGCATTCAGTCTGGTGGAGGTCCATGAGTTTAGGGTAGCAAGCTCTTAGTCCCCACAGTGTATATTCCAATGTAAAATCAGAAGTTAAGTGAGATGTGAAGTTAGTCGAGTGAGATGATTTTGCAGCTGTTTGGAGAGCAACACGGCTAATTGAGATTCAGAGCAGGATGGAGCCATCTGCCCCGAAGCGAGGAAAAGCCACCGCTGAGAGCCCATCATGGACACCCAGACTCTGTCCGAGGGACTTTTAGTTATGCTTTCCCAAGCTAGGCTCACATGTATTCCCATGGAAATGGGAAACAGAGTGAGCTTCAAGAGTGCGATCCCGAAGGTATGAAGAAAGACCACGTGAGAAAGGCCAGCTGCTGTTTCCCGTGGCCTAAGCTACTTCTGGCTCCTGGCAAGGTTATTCAAACGTTAGCTTTCCTTGTTCTGCTTTGTCTCCAGCACCCACAGTCTTCTGGTGCTAACTTCCCTAACTTCCACGACTTTCACGGAGAACAGTGAAACGAGCGATGGAAAAGCCCACCCACCTCCACCCACCTCCTACCGCAGGTTCTTCTTACCGATCCAGCAGGCACAGCCCAGTAACTCAAACTCAGGGCCTCTTACCCTTACCTGATCATTAGTAGTTTACTCTCGGCCCCCACCATAGGGAGAACAAGAACATGTGTGCCCTAAATGCTTCTCTGAATTCGCCTTTGCTCAGTTTCAATTTTTAACAGCTATCTAGTTTAAGCCACGTTCTCTGAGCTGGGGGAAGCTGGTGCTTCAGGCTCTTTATGGGTCCTGGGGGTCCAATTGTCCATCCACTGAGCTGTGAACACAGGCTGATATGTCATAAATGTCAACTGCGGGGAAAACGCTGGGCACACTGGCCTTTTTTCAGAATTCTTTTACAGTGACTTGGAGGAAACACCCTCTGGTTCCAACTTAGTGTCTGGCACCTCGCCTTTCACTTGGTTTGGGAAGCACAACACCCACTGTGCCTTTGTAATTCTCTTCTTCACTCTTGCTTGGACTGCAGAGCTCACGATGCCTTCCCTGTAGAATGAATGCAGTCTTCAAAACTAGTAGCGGCTGGATAGACACACAATAAAACTTCAGGCTTTTCTTTTTGGTGAAAAAACTTTTGCTTTTTTTTCTTTTCCTGTACAGTTTTCTGTGGTTGCTGTAACAAATTACTGAAAGCTTGGCCATTTAAAACAACACATTTATTCTCTTCCAGATCTGGATGCCAGAGCCTAAAACTAGTTTTGCTGGGTCCAAATTAAGGTCATTGGGGTACAACCTTCCCTCTGAAGGCTCTGGGGACAATCCTCCTATTGTCTTTCCCAGATTCTAAAGTCCTATGCCTTACATTCCTGGGCTCCTGGCCATTTCCTCCATATTTCAAGGAAGCTTTTGTTTCAATACTATACCTCTCTCTCCTGGGCCAAAGCTCTTTCTGTCCTCCTCTTAGAAAGACAACTGTCACTGAACACGACCAGATGCTCCAAGAACAATATCTCATCATTGAAAACCCTCATAATCACATCCGCATTCTTGACATATTAGGTTGTATTCCCGGATTGCAGGCACTGGGGACCATGGCTTAGACTACCACACTGACAGGTAGAAGGCACTCAACAGCAAATGTCCCTGTTGTGGAGCTGTCAACATGATCTGTCTAAAGCGAGGCCAGCAGTGATCGCCCTCAGAGTTTCAGGAGAGGAGGAACTATTAGCATTAGGAGGTTCATGGGGCACCCTCAGTCAATGTATGAAGAAGCTATGACCCCTCATAAGATATCTGCCAGGCCTGACCCTCTCTGAAGCTGTATGATAAATGAGCACTGGCTGGGGGAAAGGGCAGAGACTCTTCTGTAGCGAGTCTGCCTGCACATCGTTCATGGGGATTCATCAGGGGCACAGCTTGCCACAAGATGTCCAGGCTGCCAGGGAGACCCTGTGTGTACAGCAGCCAGGAGGGAGAGTTCTCTGGGAGGGACTCTAAGAACCCCTTGTGTCATCAAACTTAACTTGGATGGAATTCTTCCTTCGTCTGCCAGTACCCTATCTAGGGTGACAGACAGTTCTTCATATCCCATCAAGGAAAGCCATGCAACAGTCTCCTCCCACAGATCTGAGATGTTGCTGGGAAAGGCAAGGCTTGTGTCCCTGTGCTCTGCCTGGGATACTGTGGATCCAGACAGAGCCACTTAGTCCATTTTTATAACAGAGTACCAGACACTGGGTAGCTTAAAACAAACAAAAATGTATCCGCTTGTAGTCCTAAAGTCTGGAAAGTCTAAAATTGAGGAGTGGGCCCTTGGTGAAGGCTGTTTCACTGTGTAGTCTATAAGAAGAGGTAGAAGTAAGGGAAAAGACCAGCCAAACTTGCCAATAAGAGATCCATTCTCTTGACCATGGCATTGATCTGCTCACTTCACTATGATGGCCTAACTAGCTCTCATTAGCCCCTCTTCCCAACACGGTCGTACTGGGGATTAAGGTCTCATACCCATCTTGGCAGGGTTTGGTGGGGGATTGTGAGGTCTAAATGTTGATGCCAGGAAAACAGGCAGTTCACAGGAGGACAGGAGGTTAAAGAGAATTCAAGGAGACATAGACTAAGGCAAACATTATGGGGCCTGACAGATTGCTCAGTAGCTAAGCACACCAGCTGCTCTTCCAGAGGACCTGGACTCAATTCCTGGAACCCATAATACCAGCTCACAATGGTCTGTAACTCCATTCCCAGAGGCTCTGATGTCTTTAGGGCCTCAGTGGGCACCAGCAATGTACATGGTGCACACACATACATGCAGGCAAAACACCTATACACATTTTTGTTGGTGGTTGTGGTTGAGTTTGTAAGGGAAATCAGCCCCTCAGAGTCAGCTCAAAACATACCTAGATATCAAGTTCCCAGCACAAAGGAGATTGAGACCAGGCTAGTCTCAAACTCATAGCGATCCACCTGCCTCTGCTTCATGAGTGCTGGATTTAAACATAAAAGTTTTTTAAACGACACTCATGAACACATTGGCCACACACAGTGGACATAGACACACATACCACCACATACATAGACACATAAAGACCAGCACACAGGCTACATGGAAGTAGGCACACAGGTCTATAGATGACACACACAAGCAGGCTAAAGAGGGCAAAGCTCTGATTAGGGTTCAAATTTATACAGAAATCACACAAAAGCAGCATTTTGCCCAAAACATAATACATTTTATCTGTTTGCTTTGGGGTTTCCAGAGTCAACCATTTTGTTTTGACTTAGTCTTCTGGTTTGTCCAGTGTCAGTCATGTTACCAGATACCTATATCAGCACCATGGTGTCTAAACATAAACTGGCCCTTTCGACCCTCTGTTCCAGAGCATTCCTATCAGGTAAATGAGAGAAAAAAAAGTGGTTAAAAAACGTATAATCACGTAAAGAAAAAAACCTCTATGCTAATGACGGTGAGGTATCATGGGAAACAAGACACTAAAGCCTTCCACCTAAGCAGTACAGGAGTCTAGACTTGCAGTCACAGCAAGGATCTGGAAGTGTCCTCAAAGCAGAGGGAACTCAAGGCTCATCCCTAACGTTTGCAAGTCTAGCACAAGAGCAGCCAAGGCCAAGCCAGCATGTGTTAAAATGATAAAAACCAGGTCATCTCACAGAGGACTGTCATCGAGTTCTTGTTCTGAACACGGATCAACACATTGTCGTGCTTCATGAGGATTTCGGAGGTGCCATTCATGGGATTAAGAACTTCCTTTTGGGTCGGGGAGATAGCTCAGCAGTTAAGTGTGAATGGTGTTCTTGCAGAAAACCCGGGTTCAATTACCACAATCATTTTAGGTGGCTCTAACTTCAGCTTCAGCTCTGTCAGAGTTCAAGGGCACACACACACACACACACACACACACACACACACACACATACACACATATACAGAATTTAAAATAATAAAAATAAACCTTTACAAAAGTTTTTAATTTTCAATTTTAAATCGGTTCCTTCTTACTCCTAATTTTTAATAGAATGGTATCACTGTTATTCATTTGTAAATTTTTGACTTTATCTTTTTCTATATAATCAAAATTATTTCTTTTAGAAAAATTATTGCATAAATAATTGGTCAGGATCTTATCTTAGTACACTGTGTCTCCATTTTGAAAAGGGCATGCTTTCAGGAAGGAATGTTTCCTGTGAAGCTTGCTCCTGATCGTGGCTGGCAGCTACAAGGACAAAAAGTTAAGTTTTGTCATAAAAAGCAGTTGAGTTTCGCCACTTTTAACTTTCGCTGAGGGGATTGGAGTAATCACTGTTAGTGTGTGCTTGAATGCTTATAATGTTCAGGCATGACTGCACTCAGTCCTAAGTGGAATACACACACACACACACACACACACACACACACACACACACACACACACACACACACATATGGCTCAAAGGTCACTGAAGAATAGGGGCTGAAAGTGTGTAAAAGCAGACAGCACTCACAAAACCCGTGCAACCTCAAATCAGACTGAATCTCAGCATGGGGATGGAGTTAGGCATAAAACCCCACCCCCTTCTGTGGAGCTATTACATGTTTTAGGGGCTGGGAGAGCCCCTATACACTTTTTTAATAAAAGTGTAGCCTGTGATAGGTTGACCACTTCAATGTGAAGTCACACATCAAGGAGTATTTGGCCAGCACAAACTGATCTTGATGGGAGATGGGAGAGGGAGATGGGGAGGGAAGGAAAAAGGGAGGAAGGGAGGGAGGAGAAGAGAAAGAGGAACAAAGTTTGGTGAGTATGGAAGCGAGGTGGATTTGGGGGTGAATATAACTAAAAAACATTGAAAACTCTCAAGGAACTAATAAGATATGCATTGCTTACACTATCAAAGTGTTCTGTGGGACAGGTTTTAAAAATATCTGCCTGTGAGTTCGTAAGTTTCATCTGTTTTCCAATAGACAGATATACACGTTACCCTAAGAAAATTTTCACTGAATTGCACAAATAACTCCACTGTCAGTATTGGTGTAGGTGTAATTGTGTGGGTTCACTTTCTTTTCTTTTTAATTAGTCTTAGCAGTGCTTATCAATTCATTTTAAAACATAAACATAAGTCAAGCTAACATAGTAGTAGACAAAACATCTCCTGCTTCCACCAAGAGACCTTCACAGTCACCTGAAAGCCACATTTGACTTTGGAACCTCTGGCTTTCTGTGTCTTGGTGGAGAACTCTGAGACAACCCTTTAAAGAGGTAGCCACTGCTCCCAGCCCTTGGCTGTCCCTTTCATCTCTCCTCACCTCCATTTAGCAGTATGAGGGGCTTCCATTAACAGTGACACACCAGCTCACACAGGGCACATCAGCTCACAGGGGCTCACACTCACAGGTGGGACACAGGATCACAGTGGCTCACACTCACAGTGACACACTAGCTCACAGGGGCTCACACTCACAGGTGGCACACCAGTCCACACAAACCAGGTACCAGACTTGTCCCCAAACCAGGTTAAGTTCATCAATAGCACTTGTGCCCTTAGGCAAGCCAAGAAAAAGTGAAAGGGCAGGCCCTCGGAGCTGGCCTGGATTCAGGCAGATAATTCAGGAAACCAGGGAAGCAGATTATGAACTAGAACAGGACTTTTTAGTAAAGAAAAAGGAAAAAAATTTAAATTCCCATTCCATTGTAGACCCAGACTATTATAAAAGACAATTAAGAGGTCTCATTGGTGTCAAATTGCCTTACATCACTGAACATCACTCTGTGCGTACACTGTACACTGTGGGTTACTAGATAAGAACATGAAGGATGACTGCTACAGCTCAACTCACCACAAATACAGCAGTTGATAATGTATTCATCACCTCATAGTCTCTGTCTTGCTAGATGGTGTCACTATGTTGGCCAGGACTGCAGTCTCATGTAGGGCTCAGGGTCTGCTTCCGGTTTCATATGACTGTTGGCAGAGTTGGCTTCCTTACTACTGTAGAACTAACAGACACTCACTTCTTCAGTGCCCCTTTCAGGGAAGGCTGTCATTTTGAAGGTGTTTAACCAGATTGAGTCAATTTTACCCATAACAGACTTAAAGAAAATTAACTTCACCCTGCTTTATTAACTTACATTCACTGATTAAAACCCTTAATTTAATTTGCAAAACTCCCCCTCCTCTTCCATAATGCAACCTGATCATGATAGTGACTAATTATATCCATTGATCCCACCCACATGTAAGGAATGGGACAGTTCAGAGATTGGGATTCTTAGACACTTTCATAGAGTTCTTCCTACCACAGTAGGTTTAAAGTGAACACATCCCTTGGTCCTCTAGACTCTTCTCTTCATTAAAGTTCACAGTAGAGGGCAGTACCCCTCAAAATATTCTGGAGGTTCTGTTTCCTTGACAACAGCACATGATTAGAACTCAGCCAGCTGCCCTTTATGTAGACCAACCTCCAATGCTGAAGACACTCCTTTCTCCCTCGTCTGTCTTAGCTGCTTCCCTTCCAATAGTTTCCTCTTCCTCTAAGTAGTGACGTAAGGATAGACAGTATTTTCACAAATGTATTAAACTGATAATTCATAGTACTGCAGTTGTCAACAGTTGGCAAGCTTAGATGTAAAAGGATTACCAGAAATCCCTGATTCCCTCTCTATCAGAGGGCTGGAAGTTCATCTGGTCTACCTTGTCTTCACTATGGAAATTCCTGGATATTACTCCAGAATCAGCCTATGATTATCATTCTAATTTAAATTAGGGAAGCATTGCTGTGCAAACCATGAGTTTATACCACAAAATGACTGAGTTGTTTAATATAAATCTAAAAGGACCTTTCACATTCAAGTAAGTCTTGGTATTAAACATAGCACTCTTGGGAAACCATACAAATGAGGCTGTTGCTACACAAATGTTTGGAATTCTTTTTGGGGGAAAAATGGTTAAATGCTGATGCTATAATTTGTCTGTCTGTCTGTCTGCCTGTATGTCATATATCTGCTTTTAAACAATTTTGCCATACAGCCATGCTTGACTGGTATTCAAAATGTAGCCTAGGCCTCTGAATTTCAGCAGTCCCCTTTCTTAAAGTGTAAGTTCCAGAGTCAAAAGACATGAGAACTAAGAGCTCTAATGTACAAAGACAGAGAAGATAGATATTACAGCTCAAGAAGTAATAATAAGTAATATTTTGCCATCTATGTAAACATCCTTTGTCCTAATCTAGTTGACCTAAAATCATTACTTTCCAGGCTGGTCAAAATGGGGGACATTTCAGGTGTGAGGTAGAGGTCTCTCGTCATCAGAGACCAGAAAGACTTCATCCAGCAACTGATAGGAGCAGATGCAGAATCCTACAGCGAAACATTGGGCAGAGCTTGGGAGTCCTGTGAAGGAAGGGAAGGAAGGACTGGAGGAGCCAGAGGGGTCAGGACTACCGTAAGAACACTACCTACAGAATCAACTGGTTGGGACTCAGTGGGTGCTTGTAAAGATCAGGGAGCCTGTAGTGTTCTGATATAGGTCCTCTGCATATATGTTATGGCTGAGTAGCATGGTGTTCTTGTGGTATTCCTAACAGTGGAAGATGGAGAGGGGGCATCCTTGACTTTTTGCCTATCTTTAGAACCCATCTCTTCCTACTGGGTTGCCTCATCCAGCCTTGATGAAGTCTTTTTGTAGCTTCTTTTTACCATGTTTGGTTATTGTCCTTGGGAGGCCTGCTTTTTTGTGAGGAGAAGGAGGATAAACCTAGGGAAGAAGGAAGGTGTTAGGGAGAGACTATGGGGGAGAGAGGGAGGAGAAAGTGAAGTCAAGATGTGATATATGAAAGAAGAATTTTTTAAAAGGTTTCTCAATGTATATACAATGAACGAATTAGTGTGAATAAAGATCACAGCCCATCAGAGACGATTCCTGGAAGAATAAATTATTACTGCTTGTAGGTTACAACACAATTGTCACATATGTACAGAATGGAAACATTTTGATAATAAATTAGCATTAAATTATCAATGTTGAGACTGGTATTGTAAGATACTATAGCTAGTAACTAGCACAGCCCAGGTTCAAATTCTCAAAGCCAGAGTTCTTGACATTAACAGGCAATTCCATCGTATCCTGTTTCCATCATCTCCAACCATGTTCATGACAGAGTTTATCACTAGAGGAAGGCACTATCTCCAGTTGCATTACAGCCAGTTTCAGAATATTCAATGCAGCAAGCACTTCAGGTAGCCAAACCAATGAAGTAGGGTTACCAGTCAATTTGTTTTCCCATTTACATTATACGATGTCATAGAATTTCTTCTATGTTTGTCCAAATCTTAAGACTCTTTTTGATAAGTGCATGGTATTCATGCTACCTTTACTTACAAGTTAAAGGCTTTGGCTTTTGGTGCCTGGTCCAGGCATGGAGTCTTGGAATCAACTGGGAAATAGCAGATTTCAGTGATTTTATCACCCACAATCCTCCTCAGAGTCCCTAAAGCATTCTGTGCACCTGCCTACACAAATGGAGTGCGAATCATTGAAGGCACTTTTGTCTCTCCCAACTGTCAACAGGCTCAGTCAGCTTACTATAGTCTTGGCCAACATAAAAATATCATATGAAGTGAGAAAACTACCTGGCTTTTGGCAACTTTAAGCTACATTTGTCTCCATTTATATGTTTGTTTAAATGAAGTTGCCCCCAGTTTTATTAAAATGTATTGAAAAATAAAACATATGTACATTTATGGTATACAATGTGGTATTTTGATATATGTATACATTGTTATATACATTGTTATTCATCAAGCTAATGGACATATCCAGAACCCTGCATACTTACATTGTTGTGGTAAGAACATTTAATATCTACTCTTGTGTGGCTACTTCGTCCCTCCTTAGAATGGGGAACAAAATACCCATGGAAGGAGTTACAGAGACAAAGTTTAGATGAGATGAAAGGATGGACTATCCAGAGACTGCCCCACCTGGGGATCCATCCCATAATCAGCCACCAAACGCAGACACTATTGCATATGCCAGCAAGATTTTGCTGAAAGGACCCTAATATAGCTGTCTCTTGTGTGGCTATGCCAGTGCCTGGCAAATACAGAAGTGGATGCTCACAGTCATCTATAGGGTGGAACAAAGGGCCTCCAATGGAGGAGCTAGAGAAAGCTCCCAAGGAGCTGAAGGGGTCTGCAACCCTATAGGTGGAACAACAATATGAACTAACCAGTACCCCCCAGAGCTCGTGTCTCTAGCTGCATATATAGCAGAAGATGGCCTAGTTGGCCATCATTGGGAAGAGAGGCCCCTTGGTCTTGCAAACTTTATATGCCCCAATACAGGGGAACGCCAGGGCCAAGAAGTGGGAGTGGGTGGGTAGGAGAGCAGGGTGGGTGGGGGATATAGGGGACTTTTGGTATAGCATTTGAAATGTAAATGAAGAAACTATCTAATAAAAAATTGAAAAAAATAACTCTAGTGCTAGAGTTCCTCCCACTGCAATAATTAAGAACTAAACGTGTCCAGAATTAGACGCAGATAATGACAGAATTAAATCTTTGATATGTATTGTTTTTATAACTCACGATACCTAATTGTAATACCTAACTGCAACGAATAAAACACTTATGGAATACCAAAAAATAAAAATAAATAAAAAATAAATAAAATGTCTAAGAACATAATACGTTAATAACCTATAATCACCACAGCTTCATTAGGCTAGATCTGAAATGCCTCCAGAATCTCATGTTGTAGAAGCTTTTACTCTAGGCTATTGTCTTAGTCACTATTCTATTAGTGTGAAGAGATACCATGACCAAGACAGCTATTATAAAAAAGGCATTTAATTGGGGACTTTTTTTCGGCTTCAGAAGTTTAGTTCATTATCATCATGGCCGAGAGCATGTTGATATTCAGGCAGACAATAGATCAGTAGCTGAAAGTTACATCATGATTCAGAGGGAGGGAGAGAGAGAGAGAGAGAGAGATTCAGCTTAATAAAGGCTTTTGAAGTTTTAAAGCCCACTCTCAATGACACACTTCCTCCAGCAAGGTCATACCTCCTAATCCTTCTAATCATTTCAAATAGTCCCACTCTCTGGTGAGACTATTATTATTAAACTATTATTAGAGATATATATCTCTAAGCATTCAGATATATGAGCCTATGGGAGAGCTATTCTTAGTCAAACCACAACTGTGGCACCGTAGAGAGGTGAAATAAGCTTTAAGAAGTGGGACCCTGTGAGAGAGTGTAAGATACTCAAAGTATGCCCTTGAAGGGTCTTGACATCTTTCAATTCTGTCTCTTTTGTTCCTAGCTGCCATTAGCTGAGCTGTTTGCTTCGCCAAATGTTCCCGACCATGTGTGCTGCCTCATCCCAGGCCTAATGGCAAGAAAGACAACTGACCACAGACTGATCCTATAAACTGTGAGTCAGTATAAACCTTTCTTCTTCATAAGCTAATTGTCTCAGGTATGTGTTACAGCAGTGGTGTGGATAAGAGACAGTGGAAGACTGACCAGCTCTGCTACCATCCAGGTCCAGATCAAGGGCTCAGAATTGGTCCACCCCAAAATATACCACCTGCAAATCATTCTTATGTGTGAAAGTGCTGGTCCTGCTATTCCAAATCTGCAATATCTCCATGACACAGGGCAACCACAGGATAACTGGGGGTTCTGATGAAGATTCAATATTGATGATGTCACAGAAGCCAGAGATCTTGAACCAGAACAATGTGACTCATTGCAACAAACATTTACAAGTGAGGATGTTTAGACAGAGGGATATGCTGTAGGACACACTGACACACTACAGCTTCCATGATGATATTTTTTATACTTTGTTTGTTGTTGTTGATGGTGGTGATGGTGGTGATGGTGGTGGTGGTGGTGGTGTGTGTGTGTGTGTGTATTTTATTTTGGGGGGAGGTTACAAGGGCAAAGGGCAGATATGAGGGGGAGAGGAGATAAGTGGGATTGGGATTCATGATGTGAAACTCACAATCAATAAAAAGTTAAATATCTAAATAATCTCAGAGAAGGCACATGGACACTAAAGAGCAGATAAGAGAAGCAGAAAACACAATGGCTCCTAAACACAACGGCCAGAAATAGCATCAAGTGAAAGAGGCCACACAGTTTAAAGGGATAGGCTTTAAGACCATACAAGATGTGATTGCTTTATCCTACCCTTTTTAGGAGGAACACATCTTCATTTCACTTTTCTTCAACTCCCTTGGATTTTCTTTTTTCTTTCTTTCTTTCTTTTTTTTTTCCTTTTAAGTTGTTCTATCAAACACTAAGGGGCAAATATTGGAAATCTAACTAAGGCTTTTTATTTCTCTCGGTTTTCAGTTCTATCAATTTTTGGTTTGAATAGTCAACGTCCTAAAGGCACATGCATATGAAGAATTCTCATGTCTTTCTGTGAACTGACCTCACTGTAATCAGTACTGCTGTTGCAAGTATATGTGTGTGTGTGGTATGTGCATGCATGAATATGAATGCTCTCGTGTGTGTGTGTGTGTGTGTGTGTGTGTGTGTGTGTGTGTGTAGAGACTAAAAGCAAAACTGATCAGGAGGGAGTAAACGGGAGAGGATGAGGGAGGACAGAGGAAAGGGGCTATGGAGGGAGTGGGCTCTATGTATAGTGTACACCTGTGTGAAAGTGTCCTTGTATAACACCAAAGCGTATACAGTGAAGAATTTTTAAGAAGTTGAGGGAAAGAGAACTCTCCCTCTTTATCCATGGTAATATCCCAGTCTGCTTTGTCTAATTTTAACATACTTCGATGTTGCAGCTTTCATATGCTATTTGATTAACATATGATGCTAACTTTTAAATGCATCTACATCTAAATACACTATATCTTGCTTCTTCTTTTATCAAACAACATCACTATCCCAAATTTTGTTTTGTTTGTTTTGCTTTTAGAGTCAAGTCTTGCTGTATATGTCCAGTTGGCCTGGCATTTGCTAAGAATCCCAGGCTGGTCTTGAACTTGTGGTAATCCTCCTGCCTCAGCCTCCCAACTGCTAGGACCATAGGTTTGCACCACCATGCCTGACTGATATCTGTCTTTTAAATGGAGATTTTAATCATTTACACTGAACATAATTACATGGACCTTCACCATCTTACTGCTTTCTGTTCTCTCCTCAGTTTGTTGCCCCCTCCTCTTTCTGCTCCTCCTCCTGATCTTCCTCCATCTGCTCCTCCTGACCTTCCTGCTCCTCCTCCTTCGGTTTCTCCTCCTTTTTCATACTTATTGCCATTTTTATTATCCTTTGAGCTGGGTCATTTTACTCTTCATAAACTTGTTTCACCTAACTTCTCTTTCCAGCGTCTGGACCCTATCCAAGATACCATGTTATCTTTCGCCTTCTTTGGGCTATGACACTTTCTCAGGCTTTTCTTGTTTTGGTAGCCTTGGCAGTTCTTAAGATTACTTATCACATATTTATAGACTGTTCTTAAGTTTCAGCTTGTTGGGTTTCTTGTGCTTGTACCAGAGAGATGGGCTTGTGGAAGGAAGACCACCAAGTGTGTTCTCATGACATCACACGAAGGGAACATTCCATAAAGATGACGTACCACTGCCTGTGTCTGGCTGAGGTAAGTCTGCAGAGCTTCCCCATCATAAAGTCATTCTTTTCTACCCTCTTTTCCTCTGGACCCTGGAGGTCATTATACCCAGCCCATCTTGGAGGATGGGCTATCTCTTTTCACCATGTATATGTTTACTCAACCATTTCTTTTTACTAACACAGACTTACTTATAGCATGGGTTATAATTCAGTATACATTGTTTCTTTTATTGCTCAAGTTATTCCAGCTCTGGACACTGGTTCTTGTTACAGCTGGCTCCTGGCTCCCTTTAAATACCTCATCCTTTTTCATTCTGTTGTTAGGATCTTCTTTCTTTCTGGCACCTCATATCCTCAGAGTATGTTATATAACTGTATATGTTATATATGCCCAACCCCTGAATCAGCATTCCTCCGTGAAGTTTTGGTTCCTTTAACTAGACAATAGTATAGTAACCAAGATCTGGGCCCTAGATATGCTCATTACTACCAGATGATTTTGTTTCTAGAGTCTCTCAGATACAGAGGAAATATATGTGGCAGATATATATTTACACACATCTAGAGTATTTCTATGCACGACTTTCATATCTTTATTAAGTTAACCATTAATTCATGCTGATGTTTAATGATACTTTAACTGAGTACCATTTCAGGCATTTCAACCTTCCTGCTTAAGTGCATGTCACAGGCATGAGGCTGGGGAGATGGCTCAATGGTTAAGGGCACTGACTGCTCTTCCAAAGGACCTGGGTTCAATCCACAGCACCCACATGGCAGCTCACAATTGTCTGTAACCTCAGTTCCAGGGGATCTGACAACCTGACATAGACACCCATGTAGGCAAAATACCAATGTGCATAAAATAAAAATAAATTTAAAAAAAAAAAGAGCATAGCATTGACAAACTTACAGCCAGCATCATACCACATGGAGAAAAACTGAGAGTATTTGCTTTCTAATCTGCAACAGGACAAGAGTGCCCACTCTAATCTTCTTCAATATGAAGCTCAAAGTCTTAGCTAGAGGAATAGAACAAGAGAAAGAACTAACAAAGGAGATACATATAGGAAGGGAATACATCAAATTATGCTTATTGGGGGCAGAGGTCTACCCCAGATTCCTGACATTCCATCTTATTTGAGACAGGGTCATTTATTCACCACAGAGTATGTTACGCCAGTTGTCTCAAAAGCTTCCAGAGAGTCTCCTGTCTCTACTTCCCATCTCCCACAGGAGTACTGGCTTGATGTGGGTTCTGCAAACCTGAATCTACACTTTGTGCTTGTGCAGTAAGTAAGCATTGTATCCACTAAGCCATCTCCCTGATCTCAAAGTAAAAGCATTCAGACACTTGAATCAAGAAATCAAAAAAGACACTAGAAGATCAAGACGCTCTGTGTTCATAATTAGGGTGATCTAATATTGTAGAGATAGCTACTTTACCAAAAGCAATCTATACATTTAATGCAATCTGTGGCAAAATTCCAGTGATGTTCTTCATGTAACTAGAAAAAAATCCTAAAATTCATATGGAAACACAAAAGGCCCCGAAAAGCTAACCTATCCTTAGGGGAACGACCAGTCTCAAACTATACCACACAGCCACACTTACAAACCCAACACAACAGTGGCACAAAAGGAGAAATGAAAACCAATGGTCTAGAATAGCAGGCCTAGGGGCTGGAGAGATGGCTCAGCACACTATTAAGAACACTGACTGCTCTTCCAGAGGTCCTAAGTTCAATTCCCACAACCACATGGTAGCTCACAACCATCTGTATTGGGATCCAATGCCCTCTTCTGGTGTGTCTGAAAACAGAGACAGTGTACTCATATACATAAAATAAGTAATTCTTAAAAAAAAAAAAAAAGAGTAACAGACCCAGAAGTAAACTTACACAGTTACAGCTCCCTAACTTCAGTATATATACATATATGTGTGTGTGTGTATGTCTGTATAAACACATATGTATATATACATATATATAGTATATGCTGAATATAGATAGATAGAGAGATAGATAGATAGATAGATAGATAGATAGATAGATAGATAGATAGAGAAATGTATACATATACTGAATCTATATATAATAAATTTCAGTATATATCTATATACTATACAGAAGAAGATACAATCTTTTTAAAAAATGGTCCTGAGAAAACTGTATTTCCACATGTAGAAGAATAGAACTAGACCTGTGTCTCTCACCATGCACAAAATCAATTCAAAATGGATCAAGGAACTTAAGATGAGATAAAGAACTTTAAAAATTCAATGCCCCAAACCAAATCACCCAGTCTATAACAGGCTGATGAACTGAACGCTCTCAAAAGCAGAAATATAAATGGCCAGTAAGTACTTGAGAATATATTCAATGTCCTTAGCTATGAGAGAAGTGCAAGTTAAAATGGCTTTGAGAGTCCATATCATCCCAACCAGAATAAAGAAAACAAATGGCAAAAATTTTAGCAAGGCTGTGGGAACTAGGAGCCTGTATTCACTGTGGGTAGGAATGTGAACTGCTGTAGTCACTATGGAAAAGAAAATGGAAGTTCCTTAAAAACTGAGAATATAATGACCACATGACCCAGCTGACCCCTAATGAAATCATTATGTTAAATGAAATTAGCCTGACTCGGCAAGTGTAGTCTCTAACATGCAGAACATGCACTTCATGTTGCCCATGCATGTTTATGTGTGTGTGCCTTGAGGTCACAAAACTGAAAGGGAGATCATGAGAAGAGAAAGGCCACCTTACGGAAAGCGGGAACTAGACAGGATTGTTTCATGCATGTAATTAAAGCCAGAAGGAAGAGGACCTAGTTCAAGAGGGAAAGGGGACACCAGGGAGGGGAGAGAATCCACGAGGTCACAGTATGCTGAGTGGCCATGTGTGAGGATGCCATGAAGAGACTCTGAATGCTAATCTAAGCGCTCCCTTTAGGTGCCCCCTTTTATATGTTTCTTTATCCCGATTCTTTCTTCTAATCACGCCACTTAAACGGGTTTCATTCACCTCAGCTTCTCTGAGACCGCCACTCCCTGAGCACTTTCTCAGGGTGGTGCCTCTCCGGCTGGAAGTCTGAGAGTGTGTAGGGTGTGGAAGCTGTCCCTTAGATGGCTGAAGGTCACTGTGGTATTGACCTTGGGCTCTGCCACTGGCCTATGCAGTAGGTTAGCAGGTACTAAGTGCCCTTGACCCATTGTCCTGTAAGGTGACTGTGGATATCAAATATATTACAGAAGAAGAAAATCCCTGAAAACAAAAACAAAACAAAACAAAAAAATGGGTGAAGCAATCATGACCTTGACCTCCATTCATGACCCAGGCCTGACACTGGGGATGAAACCACCATTTAAACCTCCAAATAGCGTGGTTTTTATAGCCCCATTCTACAGAAGCTGAAACTGAGGCTCATGGAAGAACTTAGTTATCCCATTCCAAGGGATACACCTACAAAACAACTCTCAGTCCCGAGGCTCAGGGAACACTCCAACAGACCGGGAAAGATCTTAAGAATCAGAGAGGATCAGGGAGTTTGCTGTGAGACACAAGTCTTTAGGAATGTCAGAAGCTACACCCATAAAGTCTGACCAACATGACTGCTGAGACACAAGCTGAACAAGGACAATAACGGACATGCTAAAGTGGATGGGGAAGAGACCACAAGGTAGGTCTCAACCACACACAGAGATCTACAGGCTGAACCACAGGACTAAGGAGTGCCGAGAGCCGCAGAAAGCTTTCTCCAGGGAAGTGCACACCAATGGGTTATCCAATACCGAATAGTCAGTCCTGAAACACACATGAAAATATCGGAATACAGAATGAGCAGGTTGTATTAAGGAATACGTGTGTGCATATGTGTGTGTGTGTGTGTGTGTGTGTGTATAACAACAATTAATGAAAAAAGAGGCTATGAATTTGAAAGAGGGAAAAGAAGGGTATATAGAAGGGTTTTGAGGGAAGAGCAGGAACAGAGAGATAATTTAAGTGTACTATAATTTCAAAAATTAAAAGAAGTAAAAAGAAAAAGGTGGAGAACAACCGCAGAAGATGCTTTGCTGATGCCTGTCCTCCATGCACACAAATAAATATACACATAAATAAACAAATACTCCTCCTGGGGCAGACTGTGGCCCTTGCAGTTGTCTAAGCAGTTTATATATGCTTATCCATTTCATTCTCACAAGCTGATATACTAGACTTCTTTATTTTTTTCCCTGATGATGCACTTTTTTTTTTATTACAGAGAGGTGAGGAACAGAAAAGAATCTACAGCTAGTGATGAGCGTTGTTATGGGAACCAAGAGCATCCTTAACTGTGAAACTGTTGCCTCCATCATCACCCACTCTTTTCTCAGTAATTTTTGAGAACTTACTAGGTGACAGTTTATTGGTCTGGGCACTGGAGCTCTAGAAGCCAAGATGAAATCCCTGCCCTAGTGGGGCTTATATTAGCAGACATACGGTAATGATGTTACATTAACATGAAAACAGGTATCTCCGTCTAAAGTCACCTCGTCCATCTAAGACCACATAAGAGATTTTCCCTGTTATCTAGAAGCAGCCAAGAAGTAGACATCATTTCACTATCCCAGAAGTCAGACAAAATGATGAAGAGGGGTATGTTCCTTGAAACCAGGGAAAATAGAGCACACTCCTTTCTTGCCCCCAACCCCATGGTCTTTCCAATCACAACTGTCCTGCCTTGCAATGATTTCAGCCATTCTGGGAGCCTTCCCTCTGAGAAGACTTGGCTCTTTCATGGATTTACACTTATCCAGCCAGGCCTGGGGCCAAACACATTGCAGACCCTGCTCTGAATGGATGCTGTATCGTAATTGCTGCAGAAAGAAGCCAGCAGAGAAAAAGAGGACAAAATCAGAAAGCTATAAAGAGAAGCCAGCAAGGAGTACAGCCACCTACAAGTTTGTTACATAAAATAGGAAAGCAGCTTGAATCTTAAGCCACCATGGTTCAACTCCACGGTTGTTCACTGCTCAAAGACCCTCCCTGACAGCCTTCCAAAGACTGTTATTAAAGACATGTATGCCTGGGAATGTTTGCATAAACCACCCATTCCCAGGGGAACTGGCCAAGAAATTCTTCCACTAACCAATGAAACTCTCAATCTTTACAGTCAGATGCCCTCTGTCTGCCCCCTTCTGTTCCCTAGCTTTGTCGTTTCAGACGAATACTCAAAGACTCTTGGCGCACGTGAATCACTTCAGCATTACCGAAAGCACTGTGCCAAGCGATATGATGCCCAGTGGAGACACTTGCAGGCAATCAATGCTTTTGAACTAAAGCATGCCTTCTCATGTCATTGAGTAACACGTAAATAGGACCCACTTAGCCACCTACCCCCACTGCTTTATTAATCATTGCATTGGTGAGTGCCAAAACACTTCTGGGGGCCTCCCGAGAATGTCTTCTGTCCCCATCTTGATTATATTCAAAAGAACTAAAAACAAACAAGGCCTGGTAATTACTAAAGGGGGGCCATTCTATTGGTCAATGCATCAAGCTCTGAAGAAGCTGGACCATTTACTTTCTGAATTCATCCACGATAGTTCCCAAACTAGACAGCTGGAAGGCAATCTTCAGTCTGTGCTGAAATTTTCCTTCTAAGCTGCTGTCTCTGGCACAACGGCACCCAGATCATCCTGTGGACTGGAGGCAACAACATCTTTTTCAAGAAATGACCTGACATGACAGCCCGAGATTAGGAAATTCTACCAATTCCAAAGTACAGAGAATAAAACCTGTGCCCATAGAAAGCCACCATGACTTAACTCATGCTGGAATGTCGCCATAGTGTATTCTATGTAAAAATGGATGTCTCCATTCGACTCATAAAATAAAGTAAAACCAGTCGTGTCATTTCCATTTTTCTCTTTAAGAGTTGTTTCCAATCAACATTTGGAGCCTTTTGCAATCACAGGAAGGCCAGGCCAAGAATACACCACCAATACTCCCAGTGGGACTTCAGTGACACTTCACTGCTACCAGCAGCTGGTTAATGGCTGGTGAGACCCTCTTAGGATCCTCACATGGGACATTAAAGAGACATAAGTGGTCTCTAAGCAGCAAAGTAGGGACCACAAGTTTCATGGAGGGGAAAATTCTCAAGTTACTCCGGACTGTGTTTTGTGGGCTTGCCTTAATGCATGCATATTCTGGGCAGTTATTTTATGTAATAACCATATGCAATTTGAAATATAGAAGCTTAGAAACTAAATTCATCTGTTGCTCTCTGATAATTAACCCACACAGTTGCATCTAATTATGGGGGAGTTTCAAACCCCTTCCCTCTAAACCTGAATATCATAAAGCTCCCACAGCTCCCACGCCAGCAGTATAGCCCTGGTGAAATTTCATTTTAGGGTATTTATAGATTTATGAAGCTTTACTCTGGTTTACAATCACCCTAGAAGAAAAGCAAAGTTCAGAAAAAGGTAAAACATAACATGTGGACAGATACAGATAAACCTGACAAGAACCAGTCCCAGGAAGCACCTACCTTCCCAGGCAGAAAGAAAGCAAGACCATGGCTCAATCTCAGAAGGAAAAAAAGCATATATTTTCCATGTTAGTATTATATTTGTATTTTGGAGATGCTTTAAGTTAAGAAATCATGTTCTGAATATGGTGGCTATGATCACTACGGTATTATGAACCCACTTAATGCAAATGATTTTGCCGCAGAAATTCTTATTTAGAAATTATTAGATTTTTAAAGAACAGTTGAATAATAGGTCCAAAGGAAAAAAAAAATGAAAAGAAAACTGAACCTTTTATCAAGGCTTTTGGGCAACGCAGTTTCAGGGTTGACAAGATAAGCATGTGTAAGTCTACGGACTGAGGCAAATCGATGTGTTTTGTTTTCTCAACCAGAAAAAGAGCAGGCTATCTGCTACTAAGTGATGCCAAATTGAAAATATGGTTCTACTCTGCATCTGGACAGGACCCTCGCCTTTGTCTTCTCCTATCTGGACATCTGTAGTCACAGTCATCTGGTCACCCAAATCCACATGCCATTATTTGGCGGTGAGAAACAAAATTTTCGTCTGGGTTATGTCATACTTGTTGGATTTGGAATGGGTTTTTGTTTTGTTTTGTTTTTCCTTACTTGCATATTGTGTAGGCAGGGTCCCATCCTGAAAACCCTAGGAAGCTGTCTACAAGTTTGGTTACACATTTAGCATCTGTTTCACCAAATTTATATATCTATACATATAAAGGGCTTGGGGAATTAAGAAGATGATGATACAGTTCATCTTATTACCAGGACTGTCGCCTGGGAGGTGTGTGCCTTATGTGCCCCAGAAATATCTAATTACAACCAAATAGAAAAACAAATCGTTAGGATTTCTTGCTGACATGGCCTAAGGTTTACAACCAGCCAGTATATGATGAAAGTTTATGCTGCTTTTCCACATAAGTTATTTTTCCAACCAAAAATCGTTCCCAGCTGTTGCGACCCAGATGTGTTGGCAACCCATGCTGGGAGGGCCATTTTACAGGTGACAGAGTCCTCCAACAATAAAGCTTACACAAGTTGTATACAGCTGGTTTTCAGTGCAACTTCGGGCTTCCAAGACTCTCTTCTGCCACCACAAAAAAAAAAAAAAAAAAGCAGTGGTTTCCTGGTATTTCATTGGGGTGTACTGTTAGCAGGGTTTCAATGCTGTAGACCTAAATTTATGTAGGCCTTATGCTTGGGACACAAGAGGAAGATAAATTATTTGGTTCTCTTCCCCCATCGAGAGCTCTGTGTGCTTTCACTGAAAAAAAAAAGTTCCAGAGCTGTACAAACATAAATGGAGGTCGCCCTTGGCACTTGGCTCCCACAAGGGATAAATTGTGACCTCTGAAAGAGCCCACAGACTCTCCATCTTTCAGCTTCATAGGATTTCATTATGGATAGTAACAACATCACTCTTTTATTTAAGTGCATAGCCACTTTCATTACACAGAAGTTGCTCAAGAGGATGGGGCGATGTCTTATTGAGAAGGTAGAGGATAACCAAGGCAATGGTAGTAATTGGGATGGCTCCGTCCAGGTCTTCCCAGGACAATTCTAGGCAGTTAGCACATAAGATGCTTCACTTAAAAAAAAAAATTATTGTTAAAATGGACCTCAATAAGCCAGGATGCTGTTAGCAGAGTTTTCCTTGACATTCTCAGCAACTACCAGTTCCAAAAAGAAATAAGACAATTAATTATGCAGTAGACTGGGTTCTCACTTCAAGTTCTGGAAAATCTGAAGAAGATCAGAAGCACCCTTCTCTTCTTCCTGTAAGGCACACTGAACACTCTTTTAAACAATAGCGCACGTAGTGTACCTTTCCTCGGGCTTCTAGGGAGTGAGGGGTGATGGGACATATACTCAGCTGTTGTTTGCTTTCGGACTGGCTTCTTAGACCTGGATGAGGTCTGAGAGTTCCAGGAAACTGCCTTACCACCATCATGACCAGTGAGTAATGTAAGGGAACAGAGGTCAGAGTAGGGGAAAGAGGTCAAGCCAACCATCACAGGTCATGGTCAAGGCTGACCACCACAGGTCACGGTCAAGGCTGACCATCACAGGTCATGGTCAAGGCTGACCATCACAGGTCACGGTCAAGGCTGACTAGCTCATCATGAAGCACAAAGGAAAACAGTAGTTGCTTTCTTTGTTTTGTTTGAGGCAGGGTTTTTCTGGGTATCCTTAGCTGACCTGGAACTTGTTCTGTAGATCAGGCTGCCCTGGATCCCAGAGATCCAATCGCCTCTGTCTCCCAAATGCTGAGATTAAAGGTGTGCACCACCATCACCCATCTCCATTCGTTTTTTAAGACTTATTTTTTTATTTGTGTGTGTGCATGTGCACACATGCACACACATGTATACTTACATATGCATGCAAGTATGTATGCATCTTTGTGTGGATATGTGCATGTGAGTACAGTCCCTGCGAAGGCCAGAAGATATGGATCCATCGGAGCTGCAGTTATTGACAATAATGAGCAGACAGATATGAAATTGGGGAACTAAGCCAAGGTCCTCAGTTATGAACAGTAAGCATTCTTCACTCCTGAGCCTCTTCAGCCCAGTTTTAATATCCTTACTTTTTTAATAATACGGGTAGTTTTTCAATTATAATTTATCACATTATTAAATAACATTTTCATTTGAGATGGTATTTTGCCAGATTAAAATATTCAAAGTACATTTTCATCTTCATTGAAAGATCAAACTGCTAACCTTGTAGCTGAATATGTAATTTGCATTAAGTGTCTGTGAGAGTTAGTCTTGGTTGTCAACTTGAAAACATCTGGAATTAACTAAAACTCAAGCAGCTGGGTACACCTGTGAGGGATTTTTCCTCATTTAAATCATCTGAAGTGGGAAGACCCATCTTTGAGATGGAAGAGCCGCCTTTAATCTGGACCACTCTTCCTGCAAGCAGCCTACACAAAGGACATGGAAGGAGGAAGCCTGCTTGCTCTCGCTCTCACTAGCAAGTCAATTCCTTCACTGGCATTAAAGCCTGCTTCTTCAAGATTCTGGCATACACAAAGAGCAGCTGAGACATCTAGCCTTGTAGACAAAACAACTGGATTATTGGACTTTCCATTGGTAGACAACTATTGTTGGACTTAGTTGCACCACAGTCTGTAAATCATTCTAATAAATCCCCTTTCTAGATAATAGGTAGATATATAAGTATAAAAACAGACAGACAGACAGGTAGACAGACAGGTAGACAGGTAGACAGATGATAGATAGATGATAGATAGATAGATAGATAGATAGATAGATAGATAGATAGAGAAATAATAGATATAGATAGATGATAGATAGATAGATAGATAGATAGATGATAGATTATGACACATAAATAGGAAAAAGATGATAGACAGATTCACTCTGTAAATTCTGGTCCTCTGGAGATTCCTGACTAACCCAGAGCCTGCTTTATCTAGTGCCCGTAGGAGTATATCATGATGGTTTCACTGGCCACAGGAACACTGCTTGAAAAAGCATCAAAATATTCTTCACAAGGTAGGGGTTACTTTGAGCTCAAAGAGAGTAAATTAGCATACGCCACTCACAAGGTGGTTTTCAAATCATTCGTCGAAGCTTGGTTTCCCGTGGAGATGCAACAACTGCTCTAAATAAGGTCTCTCATTTTTAATCACAAAATTTCTTGTGCAGTATGAAAGAAAACCTATCAATTAGCTGCTAACACATCTCCTATGACCCTGTGAAATTGAATAAGCAGCAAGTGGAACCAATTCCATTTATCTTACCATATGTATTTAGGATGTGCAATCAGACACTTGGCTACATGGAGTGTCGTGATCATCATAATGGCCAGTCAGCACATCACCCTGTGATATGCTCAACTTCTTGTGCACTTGTCAAGAGAGTGTCTCAAACCTTCCTAGAAAATATCCAACATATGGTAGATAATTATGAATGCAAATATTCATGAATGATTTCTAGGTCATTCCTTCTACATCACTACACCTTTGAGCCTTTGACCTACATCTCCCATTCTTCAAACCTCTTTCCTATAGATGCCTGGCAATTATCTAATAGATATCCTTTTATCCTGATTCTTTGTAGCTGTTTTTTTAATTGTACATATAATCACACAACACTTTTTTGTATGTATGGTTTATTTCACTTTGCATATGCCCTCTACCTCATTCATATTATTTTAAAATGGCTTTAATGCCAGGTGTGATGGAAAATGCCTTTAATCTCAGCCCTCAGGGGGTAGACACGTGCAGATTCGAGGCCAGCCTGGTCTACAGAGTGAATTTAGGACATTCCATAGACACACAAAATAACCCTGTCTCAAAAAAATGGTATTATATTTTCTAACAGCCCTGAATATTCCATTGTCCAGATTTGTCACAATTTCTGTATCCATTTGTGATGAATGGGCATTCAGATGGATCCATTGCTTGGCTGTGGTAAGTGACACTATGAAGAACTTCAGGGTACAGGTGCAATTGAAGTGGAAACTTAAGGGTTATTTGGAAAATCAATTGGATGGTGTTTTGCTGGGGCAAACACATGAAGGATCATTTAGCTGAAGCAGGAGAGAGGATGTTCTACTAAAGCAAGCATGTGAAAGGATACGCAATGAAAGACTCTTTGCTAACAACACACATGTACTGCTCTGCCCTACATTGCATAGTTAAGCTGCATTTGTTGGGACTCCATGGGGAGAAACATGCCAAAAAACTTCTGGTGGTGTGCTGCAGTTTCTTTCCATTTCCTCAGACTCGGGTGATTGGCAGAATGATTTCAGCTGAGGCAAGACAGTTGCTAGTGCAAGACCCGTGGAGGACACATGATGTTTGGAAGGCTATTAATAGAATTCAATGGACAGTGATGGAGGCTGATCTAGGCTTGCTTATAGAGCTATCTGTGCAACACTTGTTAGTCTCCAGTCTTTGCTGATCTTGGCTTCATTGCGAGAGAACTTTTCCTGGCATTCCTGTTGACCCTGGTCCCTCCTGCTGACTTGTGTGGAGGCTGAGGCCTGGTTGTCTCTGCTAGGAGGTGCCACCACTGCTGATTCGTGTTCTGCTATCCTAACCTACCGAACTGGACTATTGGTGCATCCGTGATCTGTTTGTGAGTGGATTGAGCTGCCGCTGCTAACCTACAAACTGAACTGCCCCATGTTGGACACTCCTTGTAACTTTAATTTTTTTCAAAACCCATTTTTAATGATGGTTCTTAAATGCTTTAACCTCCCTTTTAGCCCACCACCCAGTGGAGTTAGTGGGAAAGAAAGAATAAGGGGGAAGTGGACCTGTTTAGAAAGGTTCTTTGGAGTCACTCCCATATGTGTTGTCTGGAAATTGGTAGTTCAGTTCACAGGTTAGCAGAGGCAGCAATGAACTTGGGGTACAGGTGCTATGAACACGAGGGGTCAGATACCTCAGTGACACTCTGGTCTAACCTCTGTTAGGTGTTTTACCTTGCTGAGAGAATACTAGGTCATATGACAATTTCTAATCTTTTGAGAGAAGGGCATAGTGGCACACACTGCAATATTAATGCTCCAAAGGATTTTGAGTTTGAGGCCAACCTCAAGGCTACACAGGAAGATCTGGCTTCAAAAAGCCAAGAGCAGAGGATGTGGCTCAGTCATCAACACTTGCCTAGCATGAGTAAAGCCCTGGCCTCAGTCTCCAGCGAAACAAGAATCTGTGAGAGCCCTCCATACACACGCACTTTCTACTGAGATCATAGGGTGCTTCCGTTAGGAAGTCAGTTGATTGTAATAATGGTTTATTGTTTAAAACAGAAACTTGTGTAATACAAACTTTGGAAAGTTCTTTCTGCCAAAGATGAAACACCTGACCTTCTGATTCAAAGGATGGGGAACCTTAAGACACAGTTTAAAGTTTTGATCATAGAAGAGAAACTTGAGTTTTGAAATAATCAACTTTGGTGAGGAGAATCCTGGTCGAAAATGTTCTCACTGTCAAGAACTTGGAGAGAAAAAGAGAATCTTGAACTGTAGCAGAATGTATGGATGCCCAAACAGGATGTCATGGTCACAATTGGCACGGAGACTGAGCTGTCAGATTTCAAACACACACACACACACACACACACACACACACACACACACTCATACACACACACTCACACACACACACTCACTCACACACACACATACACACACACTCACACACACACTCACACACACACACTCACACACACACACTCACACACACACACTCACACACTCACACACTCACACTCTCACTCACACTCACACTCACACACACTCACACACACAAATACACACACACTCACAACACTCACTCACACTCACTCACACTCACTCACACACACTCACACACACACTCACACACACACACACTCACTCACACACACACTTACTCACACACACACATACACACACTCACACACACATACACACTCACTCACACACACACACACTCTCACTCACACACACACACACTCACTCACACACACTCACACACACTCACACAAATACACATGTGTGTGATCACACAATTCTTGTTACTGCTTGACAACTGACACAAATATCTGAGCTGTTATGATAAATAATTCCAACGAAAATCATTCTAGGAGTCTTATGGTGTCCTTTATTTTGGTTATATTTTGTTCAGAATTGTTTGTAAGACTTTAGACAAAATACCAAGTGAATGGACTTTTTCACCTTTAACTTTTTAAATGTATTTTATATTTCAAAAAACTATAAACTCATGAATGTGTTTGCCATTTAAAAAGGTTAAGTTTAGGGCTGGAGAGATGGCTCAGTGGTTAAAAACACTGACTGCTCTTCCAGAGGTCTGGAGTTCCCAGCAACCACATGGTAGCTCACAACCATCTATAATATATGTGTCAAAGCATTGCATGGTACCCCATAAATATGCAGTTGCACTTATCAGTTAAAATAAATTTAATTATAAATTTTCAACTTTTGAACTTAAACCTTCAACAGAAGTTTACTATTATTATTATTAAAACCAACACACAGACAAAATGAACTTCACAATTCAAGGAACTCACTATCACAGGAAAATGCACTTGTTCAAAAATCAAGGATTCTAAGACAGAAATCAACAGAGTGCTTATCCTGTGTGCATGAAGCGCTGGGTTGTGACCTCCAACACTCAAACCAACACTAATAATTTCAAAACGGTAACAGTCGCACCTTAGGTCCTTCTCAACTCTAAGGTCTGTGCTCTCCGAGGCTGACGAAAGGGGTCACAAGCCCATGGCACCACAATAAACTTGAACTTTATCTTCCAAAGGTGAAGCAGGAAGGGAGCAGTGCGAGTTCTAATGAGCACAAGACCTAACTTTGACTTTCTATGATTGTGTCCTGGACTCCCTCAGCCTGGAAAAATATGTCAATGTAATTGAGAAGGGAGGCCTATGATTTTTTTAAATATTTATTTATTATTTATATGTAAGTACACTGTAGCTGTCTTCAGACACACCAGTAGAGGGTGTCAGATGTCATTACGGATGGTTGTAAGCCACCATGTGGTTGCTGGGATTTGAACTCAGGACCTTCGGAAGAACAGTCAGTGCTCTTAACCGCTGAGCCATCTCTCCAGCCCCGAGGCCTACAATTTAGAAGCATCTAAATTTGGTGAACTAGTCAAAAGAACTAGAGATAAAGATAACATGTTTGTAAGTTGTATCATAGTCATTTTATCAAAGAAAACCACTTGAATAGAAGTCAGAATTACCTGAGGAAATATTTGGGCTGTGTGAGTTAAACATCCCAGTGTTTTAAGAGCTCACTGAAATTGCCCTGTAGAGGTCAGAACAGCTCTTGGTACACAAGTCACTTCTACACAGTAGACTATTTTCCCAATTCAATATATCACTCCCTACAGGTAGCAGTTGATTGAGGTATCAACAATTTCAAGTGCATTAAAACACAACTGCAGACATTTTATGAAAAAAATTAAGTCAAACTAGTGAAAAATACTTTCTGCAGAAAAGCATAGCAACAAATGAGCCAAGAAACTGATTGAAAAATACAATCAAGTAAATAATTACAAATCAAGAATAATTATCCCGGTGAAATTTTGTAAATATTCAAATAATATTTATAAAAAAATTTTAAACCTTCTTTAATATATATAAATATTTTATTTCTTCAAAGAACTTTATCTTTACCAGGCATGGTATAAACTTCTGAACACTAAGCCAGGCAGTGGTGGCACAAACCTTTAATCCCAGCACTTGGGAGGCAGAGGCAAGCAGATTTCTGAGTTCAAGGCCAGCTTGGTCTACAGAGAGAGTTCCAGGATATCCAGGGCTATACAGAGAAACCCTTTCTCAAAAAACCAAACAAAAGAAAAAAGAAAAAGAAAAACCTTTTAAACACTGTGTTTCTCTGCTAGGATGCAAGAGTCTCTTTAATCCCAGCACCAAGGAAATAGAGCCAGTGGATCTCTGTAAATCTGAGACTAGCCTGCTCTACCTCCTATTAGAACATAAGAATTTCAGGCCATCCGGGACTACACAGTGAGACCCTGCTCAAAACAACAACAACAAATCAACCAACCAACCAAACAAACAAACAATGTGGAGGGGTGTGGGAGGTGGTAGGGAGATGACTCAGTGGTTAAGAGCATTGGCTACTATTCCAGAAATTCTGGGTTCAATTTCCAGCATCTATGGTGGCTCACAACCATCTGTTACTCCAGTATTCGAGGATCTGACACATTCTTCTAATCTCCATGAATATCAGGAATATACACAATGCACAGACATACATGCAGGGAAAATACCTAAATACATAAAATAAAAAATTAATAATTCTTTAAAAATAACTTTATCATTGAAAACAGTTTTGGGGTTAAATCTTCTTTTATGTCTCTGTAACACAGAAGTCAGTATTTGGGTCAATAAGTAAAACTTTTAGATAAATTACCATTTACTGTCTCCTTCACTCTTTCAATATCTTGTTTTAGGTCTCATATTATAGGGCACCCTAGTAATCACAAAAACCATTATTTTCAGAGAGTCTCCAATTTATGACAGGTTGGCTTTTTGACAGAGCAGAGCCGTCTGTGTGGAGCAGCAGCCATATCTTACAGTTTGGTTCCCTGATGGGTTCTCATTGCTGTTACCAACTACCTGGCAAGAAGCAATGCGAGAGGGGAAGGGTTGGTTTTGGCTCACAGTTTGAAGGGAGACAGTCCATTACTGCAGAAAAGCAGGAACGTGAGGCAGTTGGTTACATTGTGTACACAGTATAGAAGCAATGAACAATGAGTGCTGCTATTCTGCTGGCTACAATCCTGTCCTGCCCCACACACACACACTTTATTCAGTCTGGAACCCTCCTCCGCAGGATGGAACCCCCAGTACTGAGGGTACATCTTTCCTGCTCCTCAGTTTAACTTCTCTGGAAATACCCACAGATGCACTCAGGGGTTTGTCTACCAGGTGTTTCCAAGCCAAGTCAACTGACCATCGTTCCAGCCTTGATACTAAGTCCATCTTCTCTGAGGCACAGGGCAATGACAGTGACCACAGCTTCCAATGAGACAAGCTCCTGTGAGATGGAGCAGCCATCACTGCCAAGCACGATGTAGCTGATCTAGTGCTCGTAGACTATACGCGTTCAGTTCATTTTCACTTGCACTATTTTCAGCCTCTAATGGCTCTCACGGGACATCACCCATCACGAAGCCAAGGATTGTTGGTAAAGAAGCACTTGCTATGAGCCCAACACTGCCAGCATGTTTATCAGACCATAAAAAGAAAAGAGGCAACGTTCATTGTCAACCATTGTCACCGAGGAAGACACTCTTCAAGACATTGTGCATTGTGGTGATGCAGCCATACCTCTAATGTCATCTGCCTTCAAAAGCCTCCAAAAATCAGACCTTGAGGTGGCTCCCAGACCAGCACATTTTCAGCCATGCACTAGGTGAATTCACTATAAAGATTCTGGTTTAAAAGACAAATTGCTCAATAATGTCTCTAGGAATGAGCCCAGATCTCTGATGCAACCATCAAAACACTGCTGCCTCTAAACATGACTAATTTGTGCTGCTTGTCACAGATGATTAGCTTACAGCATCACTTCGTAAAACCTTTAATGAGGGGTAACAGAAAAGTCCGTTCCTGCTCCAACAATCCCTGGATCACACACCATGCCTGTTCACAGTCCTGCAGGGACAGCAGGGAAACTGGATCTGTCTCTTGCTTCCCAGGCTTCCTTGTGAGTGAAGAGGCAAGGAGGGAAACTCACTGTCTCGGTGCCCCCGCCCCCTGGGGAAAGACCATGACTTTGCTCAGCCCAGCAGAGGGGCTTCTCTTACAGACAGATGAAAAGAGGCAGAGGAGGAAGAAGGGAGAGAGGGTGGCAGATAGTGACCTGCAGGCTTGGGTTCAAAGCCTCCCGAGTCTGAGGAATGAAATGGCTTGTGCCTCTGTCACAGATGCAGTGCCACGTGTTGGTGAGAACACCAACACCCAAACACACAACATAGATTTTTCAGAAATACCAAGTGTGTTTAGTAAGCTTCCTGGCAGAAAAATCTCAACTTAAGAGAACACTTGATGTTGCCATTTCTGTTACATGCCATGGGCTGCATCTATATTTACAAACAAAGAGCAATGGTTGCTTAGATAACTGACCAAGAAAACTTGCTGCAAAGAGACCATTAAGTCAGGAAAACATATTTTACCCCTAAATTAACAACAGTGTATATAACAAATAGTTGAAGCGTCAGTTTGACACAGCCTCAGATTGCCTGAGAAGAGAGTTAGCAAGGAGCTGTCTACATTGGGTTGGCTCGTGGTCATGCCTTGTGAGGGTGCTCTTTTAATTAAGCTCATTGATATGGGAAAACCCAGACTACCATGAATGATACCAGACTGGGAGGGAGTGCGGGACGGGGGGGGGGGGGGGGGGAAGGACACGGTGTCCTGAGCTGTATACGTGAGTGTGCATGCAGCCCTTCTCAAGCCTGACTATGGATGTGATGTGATTAGCTGTCTCAGGCTGCTGCTCTTGTGACTGACACACACACACACACACATACACACATGCGTGTGCGTGTGCGTGTGCGTGCGTGTGCGTGTGCGTGTGCGTGTGCGTGTGTGTGTGTGTGTGTGTGTGTGTATGTGTGTGTTAGAGCAACAGAAATGAAACCAGGGCCAGTCTTACCTTGATATCTTTTCCTTACAAAGGAAGACATGAAGTTGTGACACTTATAAATCAAATATGCAGAATCACACATGCAGCCTCTAGGGTCTTCAGTAACCTATGCCATGTATAGTGCTATATTCTGGTGCTTAGCTTAGCTTAGGTGGCTGGCTGTGCATAGAGAAGGCATGAGTAAATGCTTCTAGGTGAGAGGTTCACACCTCTTCTTTGCCATCCAGCACGAGCTTGCGTCCAAAACTCCCCAGAGACTCACAGCGATGACTAGACAACTACTTTCTGCAGCTGATACCAATGCATCTTGGCAGCCCAAGAAAGACTTTCTTGAAATCCATTCAAAGTCTGACAGCACAACTCCCTTCAAGGGAACCTTCATATGGGGCAGGAACATACTGGATGAGGGTCTTTTGTAAAGTTAGTGAAGGGAACTTTGGGAATTCTCCTTAGCAGCTAAAAAGCAGGACCTTTTTTTTTTCCCTGTCCTTTCAATTAGCTTTTCCTAGGGACGTAAATAGATCCACCACCACCCCAAATGCCAGAGAACAGAAAAAAAAAGAAAAAGAAAAAGAAAAAGAAAGAAACCTCTTTTCTGGACTATCATGCCTTTCCCATATGCTACGACTTAACGTGGCCAACGTGAGGGAGAATAAAAGCTCACGATTAATTGTCTCCCCTTTTGATGTCCCCCTTCCTCAAAGCCATCATAATAATAGTGGCTAGGATCGATGCTGGGATGTACTGCCCAGATTCCCCTTCAACACAGGGGCCCCAGCCACCCAGCTGTTGGGGCATGAGCTGCCAACACTCACATTTGAGTCTGTCCTTGGGCTGTGCTCTGAGTGAGACCATCACTTTGCCTGAGAAAAACCCACACTCAGTAACTGGCTGTGGAGGTACAAGCTCTAGGGAGAAGTATCATGTTGCAACTGTATCATACATAGTTCAAACTCCTCTGACTGTCTGGTCCTGAATCCCTTTCAACTCCCAGATGTTGTTGATCCCATGAGCATTCCCCAAACAAACTACCTTCATGCATGCACATCTTCCTTGCAGACTGGACTTCCAAGGCAACGTGAGCCAAGGCACTGGTCAAGGGCAGAGCATTTGTGATGTACCAGGTACTCCAATATATATCTAATGATTGCAGTGTTCCTACATAGGATCAGTAATGGCATTTTGCAGATAGAGCTGAAACTCAGAGGGGTCATGTCCCTTGCCTAAAACCACACAGCAAAAGAGCCAACGCTCACCAAAATGCTTCTTTAGTTCCTTGCTCTTGTAACCAAGGCTTACATTGCAGGGCAGTGGGCTCTAGGGACACTGGTTATGGATATTTTATGAGCTGTAACTTGCATTAAAATAAACATTTGATTTTAAAGATGGATGGAGTTCACCTATAAGAAGGGAGGGCAGCCAGGTAACAGTGGTACACACCTTTAATCCCAGTTCTTGGGAGGCAGACACAGGCAGATCACAGTGAGTTCAAGGCCAATTTGGTCTACAGAGTCACAGCCAGAGCCACACAGAGAAACCCTGTCCTAAAAACACAGGCAAGCAAGCAAGCAAACAAACAAACAAAGTAGCCAACAGCATCTCTTCTTTGTAGCAATTAAACAAGGTCTGTGGCCTAGATGAATATTATTTTCCTGGTTTTGATAAAGTGTAAGATTATCCAGTTGGTAAGTGTTACTGGGGGAGTTTGGTGACAGGAACAGGGAAACTTTCTCATACCCTTTGAAAATAAAATTAGGGGCTGGAGAGATGGCTCAGTGGTTAAGAGCATTGACTGCCCTTCCAAAGATCCTGAGTTCAAATCCCAGCAACCACATGGTGGCTCACAACCACCCAAAATGAGATCTGACACCCTCTTCTAACACTAGAAGAAGTCAGCTACAGTGTACTTATATAAAAATAATAAATAAATCATTTTTTAAAAGGCAAATAAAATTATACTTCAAAATAATGTTTAAATTTTCCTTAAAAACAAAAGAAGAAGACATTGTTCTATTAAGAAAAATAATCTTTGAAAGGGAATTGAAGAGACAGATCTGGTGGCACACACCTTTAATCCTAGCACTTGAGAGGCAGACACAGATGGATCTCTGAGTTCCAGGCCAGTCAAGTCTACACAGGGAGACCTTGTCTCAAAAAAACTAAATATGAGGGGATGGGGAGAGGAGATGAAGAAGAAGAAGACAAAGGAGAGGAAGAAAAGGAAGAAGGAAGAGAAGGGGAAGAAGGAGAGGGGGAGGAGGAAACAGGAGGAGGAGGAGGGAGAGAGGAGAAGCAGAAGGAAGAGGAGAAGAGGGGGAGAAAAAGAGGAGGAGGAAGAGGAAAAAGAGGAGGAGAGAAAGAGAAAAGGAGGAAGAAAAGTAATGGATAGTTTTTTACTTGCTAAATGTGGTGGTTTGAATACGAATGACCCCCAGGGCTCATATATTTGAATGTTTAAGGAGTGACACTATTTGTTGGAATAGGTGTGGCCTTGTTGGAAGAAATCTGTCACTGGGAGTGGGCCAAGCCAGGTCCAAGTGTCTCTCTTCCTACTGCCTCCCGATCCAGATAGATAACCGTCAACCTCTCCAACACCGTGACTGCCTGCATGCAGCCACGCATCCTGCTGTGATGATAATGGACTAAACCTCTGGAAATGTAAGCCAGCCCCAGTTGAATGCTTTCTTTTATAAATGTTGCTGTGGTCATAGCATCTCTTCACAATAGATCACTGACGCAGACAGCTGAAGAATAATATTAACTCTCAGTACGAACCTGAAACAAACATTTTCGTGATTGACGCTTCTTTCCTTTGCACATCAAGGATAAGAGATTAGGTGGGCTGAAAGCTGTAGTAACTACAGCCACAAATATAACTGTGCTGGATGAGGATAGGACGGGGCCTTGTGAGGCTCCACCCTTCGTTGAGGCTATTGATTACTCTGGGGAAGGGGAGTCATGTGTAGTAACTAGTAAGTTGTCCATATTGTTGAGGACAGCCCCACACCTACGCATATGTGGGTGGCACTAATTGGACTTGGTGGGTAACGAAGATGACATGAAGGTGGGGAGAAGACTGTTGGGACAATAGGATGGGGAGCTGGGGTAGATCAAGATGCACTGTACATATGAACTATCAAAGGACAAATAAAAATGCTCTTGGAAAACAAAATTCTTTTTTTTATTAGATATTTTCTTCATTTACATTTCAGATGCTAACCCAAAAGTCCCCTATACCCTCCCCCCACGCTGCTCCCCTACCCACCCACTCCTACTTCTTGGCCCTGGCGTTCCCCTGTACTGGGGTATATAAAGTTTGCAAGACCAAGGGGCCTCTCTTCCCAATGATGGCCGACTAAGCCATCTTCTGCTACATATGCAGCTAGAGACACGAGCTCTGATTAGTTCATATTGTTGTTCCACCTATAGGGTTGCAGACCCCTTCAGCTCCTTGGGTACTAGCTCCTCCATTGGGGGCCCTGTGTTCCATCCTATAAATGACTGTGAGCATCCACTTCTGTATTTGCCAGGCACTGGCAGAGCCTCACACAAGACAGCTATATCAGGGTCCTTTCAGCATAATCTTGCTGGCATATGCAATAGTGTCTGCGTTTGGTGGCTGACTATGGGTTGGGCCCCCAGGTGGAGCAGTCTCTGGATGGTCCATCCTTTCGTCTTAGCTCCAAACTTTGTCTCTGTAACTCCTCCCATGGGTATTTTGTTCCCTATTCTAAGGAGGAATGAAGTATCCATGTGTTGGTCTTCCTTCTTGATTTTCTTGTGGAAAACAAAATTCATACCAAACACCAAATGGCTCATTCTTAGATTTCCTAACCCCCAGAGTTGTAGGATCTAAGTTTCTAATATCTATAATTTTTAAAAATGTTACTAGAGAAATGGATTAGTGGCTACTGCAGAGGACCTAGGTTCAATTCCCAGCATACACACCTTACAGAGACAACCACCTGTGACTCCAGCTCCAGAGGAACACGACCCCTCTGGTCTCCACAGCCATTGGCATACATGTGTACACATGCACATACGTAGGCACATACACATAATTAAAAATAAAATGATGTTTTTAAAGAAAGCTGGGTTAGGAGTGGTGGTTCACACATTTAATCCCAGCACTTGGGAGGCAGAGATCACAGTGGATCTCTGAGAGTTTGAGGCCTGCCTGGTCTATAGCATGACTTCCAGGACAGCCAGGGCTATTCCACAGATAAACCCTGTCTCAAACAAACAAACAAACAAACAAACAAACAAGCTGAAAATGACCCCATCTTCTTCTTTATATAAAAAAACAGTGGACTCAAGTGTTCTTCTTCGTCCTCCCTCTGCCACAGGTCCACAGTCCTCAAAGCCTCGAAGGCAGTTGGGAGTGTTGGGTTGGTGGTTTTAGTGGGGCAAGAACTCTAACAATTATAAAGGTTGGCAGTGAAAAGGAGATCCACAATGTCTCTCGCCATGCCTTAGAGGGAGTTGTGACCAGGCACCGTATCAAAAAGGAACCAATTGTTAAGACAGGCAGCAAAACACAGAACCAGCGTTGTTGAGTGGGCTAGGGCCCCAGACTGCATAAAAAAGAGAGAACTAGCTGAGGACCAGTGTCCCTCCTGTCTGCTTTATGGCTGTAGGTACAATGTGACTACCCACGTTCTTGCCATGATGTGAAGGACTGTACCCTCAAATTATAAACCAGAACAAGCCAGTCCTTCCTCCTTAACTTGCTTTTGTTGGGCGTCTTGTGACACCAACTAGAAAAGTAACAAATACAGAAAATTAGCACCAGCAGCTGTTTCTGTGATAGACCCGACTTCATGGTTCATAGGCCTTTGAGACTGGCTAGTAGGAGAAATGTGGAAGAGACTGGAATTTGGGGCCCATTAAAAGCTATAAAGTGTTGCAAGTAGAACTTAATGGGATCTTCTGGTGGGGTCTTGGAGAACCAGGGCAAGGAAGACATTGGCAGTGAAGCCCAGCTGGGTAGGTTTCAGAGAAGAAGGACTGTCCCAGGAACCTGCTACGGAGCATTTGTGTGGTCCTGAAAAATAATCTGGGTGCAGCCACCCGTGTCATCCTGAGACCTTGAGTGAGACTGGATTCAGGAATGATGAACTAATTTGTTAGGCTAAGGAAGTTCTAAAAGCAAGGAGGCTCTGGGAGTCACTTCATGAAGTCATCTAAGTCACAATGGAGACCCCAGAGTGTTGGAAATGTCAGGACCACGAGACGTCCACTGAGGGAAGTTGCAGGCACGAAGTGGAGCCAGTCCTGAGGACAGACTGTATATGTCGGAGGCATCCGAGCTGGAAGTCATCATGATGGGGCTATCTAAGCCTGCTGGAGCCCAGATGATTCATCCTAAACTCTGGATGCCAGACTGCAAGATTTGATGTTTTCCTGAAGTTTCCTGGGTTTCAGTCTTGCTTTGGTCCAGGTCCAGCCTGTCTTTGTTCTGCCCCATTCTCGCCTTTTGAAATGGAGCATTTACTCTGTGCCATTGTATTCTGGAAATGTGTAACTTGTCTTGATGTGATATGAGCTCACAGTTGAGAGTCCTCTTATCTCAGACTCACTCTGCCCTTTCGCTTCTGGCTAGCGCTTAGACTTTTAAGTCTATGGGGGCTTCAATCTACTCAAGTTTAACTCGGTACATTTTTGCATTAGGAGATGGCCATGATCTTAGAGGGAGATGAAGTAGAAGGCTGTAGCTGAAGAACAATGTTTGGATGCCACATTGGCAAGGGGAGGAGGGTTGTCCCTGTCTTTGTTTTGAGACAGGGTCTGTCTATGTGATCCTGGCGATTCTGGAACTCACTCTATAGAGCAGGCTGGCCTTAAACTCACAGAGATCTGGTTGCCTCTGCCCCTGCCTCCCAGTGCTGGATTAAAGATGTGCACTGCCCCCCCTCCACCCACACATCCCCGACTCAAGAGGAGACGTTTTGATGGCTAATATCAACTTCCACCTTGACGGGATCTAGAATCACTGAGATGACAAGATTCCAAAGGAACCTACCTCTGAGGGATCATCAAGGTTCGGTTGATTGAGGTGAGACACCCCAGCCACCACCATGTGGGCGGTAGCATTCTATGGGATGAGGTTCTGGACTGCATACAGAGGAAAACGAGCATGAGCTGGGCACTGTGGCATGCCTCTCTCTTGGTTTTGTGACTGTGAAGGCACACACTTCACACTGTGAAGAGACAGTTTCTCACACTCCTCCCACCATGACATCTCTGCCGCGATGGACTGTACCCTAGGCCATAGGCCCTTCCTTCTTAAAATGTTCATCAAGTATTTCGTTGTCATTTTCTGTCTTATGGCCATTGGCGATGTGTTGGTGATTCTTAACAAAGTTCAAGTGTGTCCCTAGGTAGTGTTTGCTTTAGCATTGCTACTGCTCCATCAGTTTGCTTTCCCCTCTCTGAAAAGGACCAGAAACTGAGCTGTCAAAATAGGAAGTTCACTAGGAGGATCTCCATTTAAATTACAAGAGATGCCCAGTCCAATAGAAACACAAATGTGACACACACAATAAAAGAACTAAAAGGTCTCTATTGTTAGGGAATCTATATTGTTTGGAGAGTCACAGGGATTTTCCCCCGTTGGGTTTTGGTCAAGTATTTCCCCACTGTACTGGCTAATTTTGTGTCAACTTGACACAAGCTGGAGTTATCACTAAGAAAGGAGCTTTAGCTGGGGAAGTGCCTCCATGAGATCCAGCTGTAAGGCATTTTCTCAATTAGTGATCAAGTGGGGAGGGCCCCTTGTGGGTGGTACCATCTCTAGGCTGGTAGTCTTGGGTTCTATAAGAAAGCAAGCTGAGCAAGCCAGCAGAGGCAAGCCAATAAAGAACATCCGTCCATGGCCTCTGCATCAGCTTCTGCTTCCTGATCTGCTTGAGTTCCAGTCCTGACTTCCTTCAATGATGAACAGTAATGTGGAAATATAAGCTGAATAAACCCTTTCCTCCCCAACTTGCATCTTGGTCATGATGTTTGTGCAGGAATAGAAACCCTGACTAAGACACCCACTATGCCCCTTTCCTCCATTTTGGAATTATAATGTATTCTGTGCCACTGTATGTTAGAAATGTGTGATCCCCCCGCCCCCAGCAATGAGAAAGAGAAACCTTGTTACTTGTGTTGTGTATACATCAGTCAGGGGCAGAGCAGATGGCAGTCCTCTGTTCATCCAAGCTTGATGCCTGGCTTGGTGGTGTTTTGTCCTGAGTCCGGGGAAACCCAGATGAGCCCAAGAATTGCGAAGTTTGATGCAACTTGCAAAAGAGTCTTTTTATTATTTCAAGTCTTGACTCAGATCACAAGCTCCCCACCTATGACGTAGGTGCTGGCATGCGCTGAGGAGTCTGGAAAGCGTTGAGTTTATATACACTGCAGTTAGGGAGTCTTTGAATGCTTAAGGTGAAGGGGGGTGGAGGTGGGGTCAGGTAGGTCGTAACTCAAACACGACCGATACCATTTGGTGGGATGGAACTGAAGCTGGGAGGAGGATTAAAGAGTGTCTTTTGTGGGGTTATCAGGAACTAATTTTATGGCCGGCCATAACTGTCTATGACCTCTGATTACCTTTTTTTCTATGATCCAAACGTGGGCCCTTAATCTTCTTTGAGTTTATTTCTTTAAAGTCCCAAGGACAGGCACCTAGAGAGTTCAGCTGTTTATCAGAGAGAGAGAGCTAGTTTTTGGCAACTCGGAGGCTGGGAAGCTGTCTCAGACTAGCATTTGTGGCTCCTTGGGGTGTTTTCATTAAGGGGGGGGGGGCTATGGGCAGTGCCATTCTAACACCAGACTGGATTCCCTTGGAGCAGCCAGGGAGGGGGAGGGAGCCCTGAGCTTGCTGCAGGGGGACCCAGCACAGAAAACAGCTGCTTGCATATTGTGCTTGCTTGCCACAGGGCAGGAGGGAAAATCTGGAACTTTAGGGGGTGGGGGTGGACGCAGAAACAAACCATCTGCACACAACGCTGGAGTCTCTTTGGTGAGGCTTCCAAGAAACAGGACACTTAGTCACAGAGAGTTAGCATCAGTAATTCGGAGACTACAGCAGTGGCTGTCTTAGTTAGGGCTTTACTGATGTGAAGAGACACAATGACTAAGGCAACTCTTGTAAGGACAACATTTAAATGGGGCTGGCTTACAGGTTCAGAGGTTTAGTTCATTATCATCAAGGCAGGAGCATGGTGGCATCCAGGCAGGCATGGTGCAGGCAGAGCTGAGAGTTTGGCATCTTCATCTGAAAGCTGCTAGAGGATACTGGCTTCCGGGCAGCTAGGATGAGGGTCTTAAAGCCCACACTCACAGTGACACACCTACTCCAACAGGGCCAAGTATATGCAAACCACTACAGTGGCCAAAGCTGTTTGATGCCTAGGACAAATAAAAATCAAGTCAAATCGACGCAGAGCAGTGCAGGAGGAAGTAGATACACATAGATCAGCAGACCACCATGTTCCTCACAGACCCGTCATCTGACACACAGCACAGGCAGGCCTTGCAGCACTTATGGAGTAGATCACCCAGGGCCCTGCCAGCCACGAAGCCAGCCTGCAGCAGGGGCCACCACAATGTGTGAGTATGTGGCATACAGATGGGAGAGAAAAAGAAATGGAGCAGCTTGTACATTATGAAGAGATGGGACTGGAGTGTGGAGAAGAGGAGGAGCCTGTTGTGAGTGTCCACCCTTTTCCCCCTTGAGGTCATGGTGAAGTCCCAACCTGAGCTGCTCCTGAGGGTCATGTCCGAGTCTGTGGCTATGAAGCCACAGGGATTAGTGTTGAAGTCAGTGGCTCATATCACCACTAGAGAACATGGGGACATCCCTAGTTGGGACAACCACCAGGGGTCATATGGATGTCCCTGGGACTGTGCAGAACTGGCCCTGCCCCTCGCTGGCTGCAACACTCAGGAGAGCAGCCCCCTTTTCCATGCCTCATCTGGGCAGCACAGTGGAGCCATGGGCACACTACCCCCGGTAGTCAGGAGAGATGCCCACAGGGTCTTGAGTGTGGGAGAGCTATCCCTGCCCCTCACCAGCTGCAGCAGGCTCTACACCTTGCCAGACTGACCCTAGTGGTAGAAGTACAGGTGAATTGGCCTCAAGGGCTAGAGGGAGAGAGAGCTGTCCCCACCACTTGTCTGCCATGAGGCAGCATGAGTGAGGAGTGACACCCTCCGCCAGTACTGCCTGCGGTATTTGGGAGAGCCCCGGTGCCTTGACTGGGCAGCACAAAGGAGCTGGCTCTGGGCGTGTGAGCCAGCCCAAGGGAATGAGAACAGGAAAAGCTGACCCTGCCTCCTATCAATGGCAATGTTGGGTGACCTAGTAGAAGCAGTGCTGCAGAGATCACCCTGATGGTATAGATAAGGGACAACCAGCCCACTGATCAGCTCATCTGCCATCCAGGCCCAGAAGGCTCTAAGGTGGCCCACCCCCAAATTTATATCATCTGCGAATGGTTGGGACACACGAAAGGGACAGTCTTGCTGATCCAAAGTGGCAGGATCTCTGTGACAAAGGGCAGCAACAGGATAACTGGGAGGAGTCCCAGGGACGATCCAATATTGATGGTGTCACAGAAGCCAAGGACCTCAAATCAGACCCATAACTCATTGCAGGTGAAGATGTGGACAGAGGGACATATTGTGGACACACTGACACACTGCAGTTTCCAGGATGAGATGTTTTCTATGCTTTTGGTGTTTTGTTTTGGGGTGTGTGTGTGAGTATGTGTGTGATTTTTATTGGGGGGCAGAGGTTGTAAAGGCAAGAAGCAGATATGAGGGAATGGGGAGATGTGCAGGACTGAAGTGCATGGTGTGAAAGTCACAAAGAATCAACAAAAACTAAGAAAGAAAGAAAGAAAGAAAGAAAGAGAGAGAGAGAGAGAGAGAGAGAGAGAGAAAGAAAGAAAGAAAGAAAGAAAGAAGAAAGGAGGAGGGAGGGAAGAAAGAAGGAAGGAAAGAAAGAAAGAAAGGAAAGAAAGAAAGAAAGAAAGAAAGAAAGAAAGAAAGAAAGAAAGAAAGAAGAAAGGAGGAGGGAGGGAAGAAAGAAGGAAGGAAAGAAAGAAAGAAAGGAAAGAAAGAAAGAAAGAAAGAAAGAAAGGAAGGAAGGAAGGAAGGAAGGAAGGAAGAAAGAAAGAAAGAAAGAAAGAAAGAAAGAAAGAAAGAAAGAAAGAAAGAAAGAAAGAAAGAAAGAAAGAAAGTAAGGCAGGCGTAATTTCAATTTCTTGTTTGTCTTGGGTCTTAGAAGAGACTCTGGACTTTTAAACTGTCTTGAGACTGTGAGAGACGGGGAACTTTGGATATTGGGCTAAACACATTTGCATTATGATGTGGCTACACACCTCAGGGATCCAGAGGGTGGAACATGGTGGTTTGAATTAGAATGCCCTACCTAAGTGAATATATTTTAATGTTTGGTTCCAGTTGGTGAACGGGAGGCATGGCTTTGTTGGCAGAGAAAGTCCCTAGGGGGGAGGCGTTGAGGCTTCAAAAGCCCATATCAGGCCCAGTCTCTCTCTTTGCTTCCTGCTTATGGATCACACATAAGCTCTCAGCTGCTGCTCCAGTCCCATGACTACCTGCCTACCGTGCTCCGTGCCATGATGGTCATGGACTAACCCTCTGAAACTATCAGCAAGCCTCCAATTAAATGCCCTATTGTATAACTTGCCTTAATCACCGTGTCTCTTCACAGCAATAGAACAGTAACTAAGACAGACATCCCACTATCTCTATAGATAAATCACCCAGACTAAAATGCAACCAAGGAACTTTGAAGTTAAACCTCACCACAGATCACATGGACTTAAGGGACATATACAGATGATTCAACCCAACAGCTGCAAAATACAAATTCTTCTCAGCAGCCCATGGAGCGTCATCTAAAATTAGATCACATCCAAGGCTATACATTAACAAATAACAAATACAAAAGAATCAAAATAATTTCTTTTATCTTATCAGACCATAGTGTATTCAATAGGAAAAGATACTACAGAGACTATACAAATCCGTAAAGGTCATACAAAACACTCTATATTAACAGCCAGTGGGCCATTGATAAAATAGAGAAGTATATATATATATATATATAAAATTTCTAGATTCAAAAGAAAGTAGAATCACAAAATTCAGAACCTTTAGATATATCTAAGACAGTGATGAAAGTTTATCGCTATAAATGTTACATGTTTCAAAACTTCAGGGAGCTATTGAAGTAATAATGATATACCTCAATATCTCATGACAAAAAAACAAGCAAAACTCAAAATTTTGGCATAAAGAAGGAAATCATGACAATCAAAACAAACATGGATGCAAAAAGAATAAGAGGAAAAGTCAATGAAGAGTTGGTCCTTTAAAAAGAAACAGTTCTGAGAAACAATTAGAGTCTAAAGTTTAGACAAATGAACCAGAAGAAAGAAAAGAGTCAAGTAAATAAAATTAAAGATAAAAGGGGACAATTACAACAGATGTTGTGGTGGGTATGTCTACTGTCAACTTGATGAGATCTAGAATCTCCAGGGAGAAGGGGCCTCGGCCCATGCCTGGGAGCAACTGTCTTGATTAAGTGAAGTGAAGTGAGAAGACCTGCCCACCGTGGCGGCGTCATTCCCTAGGCTGGGGTCCTGGACTGTCTCAACGGAGAAAGTGAGCTGAGTACAAAATTATTGTTCTTTGCTTCTTCTTTGTGTATACACTTTGACCAGTTGCTTCAAACTCCTGCTGCTGTGACTTGTACAAGGTAATGGCCTATTCCCTCAAACCGTGAGTCAAAATAAACACTTAGACCCTTAAGTTGGTTTTGGCTGAGTACTTTATCACAGCAGCATTTAAAGTAAAAGATATCAAATTCCAAATAGGTAGACAATCTAGGAGAAATGGATAAAACTCTAGACACATATAATGTACAAAAATTAAGCTAAGTTGATAGCAACAACTTAAAAATATCTATAATGAAAGCAAAATAGTATTACTAACTAATAGTCTCCTAACAGCAAAAATAACAACAGAGCCAAAAGATAGATGGACTTACAGCTGAATCCCATCAGGTCTTTCAAGGAGAGCCAATGCCAATGCTCTTCAAGTTACTGCATGAAATCAAAGAAACACTCCCAAATTCATACTATGAAGCCAATATTACCCTGATACCCAAACCAGGTAAGAATACAACAAACTAGAAAACTTTAAACCAATTTCCTTGGTGAACATAGATACAAAACTTCTCAACAAAATATTTGCAAGTCAAATTCAAAGGCACATTAAGATAACTAATGGGAATTAAAATTATAACACTATGAGGAAAAAAAAGATTAAAGAAAACATTAGAAGCTAGGAAGGCCACACATGTTCATGGAGTGGCAGAATTAATATTGTGAGAATAGGGATACTAGCATGAAATTCAATATAATCCTTATCAAAATTCCAGTGAAACTCTTCACAGAACTGTGAAAGATCCTAAAATTCATAAGGAAGCAAAGTGAACCTCAAATAGCCAAACCAATCTTAAGCTGAAGATGCTAAAGGTATCACAATATCTGATCTCAAATTATACTACAGAGCCAAGGTAATTTAAGACAGTATGGCAGCAACATAAGAAAAGACACATGAGCCAAAGAATAGAATAGCAGACCCAGAAATAAATAGATGTGCCTACAGTCACATGACCTTCAATAAAAGCACCACAGTATAAATTGGAGAAAAGGTGACTTCTTTTAAGAGAGGTGCTGTAAATATAAAATAGTAGTCACATGTAAAGACTGAAGCTAGGTACCTGTCTCAAAACCTACACACACACACACACACACACACACACACACACACACACACGTGCACACATTTAAAACTCAGCAAGAGTTTACACATTTACACAAAGAAAATAATCACCACAGTCAAGAGACATCTAGAGACTGGGGGAAATATGCCAGGGAAATATCTCACAGGGGATTATATCTAGACAAGAAATAATTATTGTTTGGACACAAATTTTCATGTTGCCAAGGACAGTCTCTGACTCATTATGTAGCCAAGGATGACTTCCAACTCCTATGTGGCTAAGGATGGCCTGCAAGTCACTATGTAGCCAAGGATGGCTTCCAACTCACAATATGGCCAAAGATGGCCACACACTCCCCTGCCTATACCTCTGAGCACTCAGATTACAAGTGTGTGCCACCACACCTTCTATTATAAACAAAAGCCCTAATCATGAAAACAATAAAAGAGAAAATAAACTGAGCATAGAGTCCTCAAAAGAAGAAATAAAAATGGCAATTAATATATAGGAAAAAGTGTTCCACATTCTTAGCCATAAAGGAAATGCAAATAAAAACTGCCCAGACATCCCACCATCCCACCTTTGTCCAAACAGAATGCTTATCATCAAAAAAAAAAAAAAAAGCCAAAATTAAAGAAAAGGGAAGGGCATTGGGAGAAATCAATAAAATTATGTGAAATGGTGTGTGTGTGTGTGTGTGTGTGTGTGTGTGTGTGTGTGTTTGTGTCTGTGTGTTTGTCTGTATGTGTGTGTCTGTGTGTGAAGTGGAAGTTTCTGAGTGTGTGAGGTGATGCAGACTCATGTGCTATTTTGCTGAGGTAAGACCTGTGGTAGGACATGATGTTTGGAGAGAGGATACATAGGACTCAATGGACAGTGACAGAGCGCTTGCCTAGCTAGCCTTGCACTGCTTTGCTGGTCTACAGTCTGCCTAGCTAGCCCTGCACTGCTTTGTTGGTCTACAGTCTGCCTAGCTAGCCTTGCACTGCTTTGCTGATCTACAGTCTTTGTTGATCTTCACTTCAGTTGAGAGATGCACAGTAGAGATTTTCACCTGGCAACCCAGCTGGTTCTGGACACTCCCACTGACTCATGCCTATTTGGTGGAGGCCTGGTGGTTTCTACTGGATCTTGCTGAATTGTGCTGATTTGTGTTTCCTGACACGACTAAATTGGACTGCTGGAATACTGACAAACAGAGATTGGAATTACCCTAAAGAACTACTTCTAAACAGGTCCACACACCCCTGTCCTGTTTACCATCTTTTCTCCCCTACTTTTGAACAGTGGGCTAAAAGGGAGGGTGGTTATAAAGTAGGTTTTGAAAAGTCTAAGAGAGAGAGCATGCATGTGAGTGCTATTGTAAATGAAACCAGCTACTTCAAAAATGACTTTAAAACATTAAAAATATAAAAAAAAGATGCCGATGTGGACAGGGAGAAAACTGTGAATCCCTATTGGGTTGGATTATAAACAACTTCAGCCACCACTGAAACCAGTATGAATGATCCTCAAAACACTAAAAACAGACCAAGCCATTCCATGCCTGGTGTATACTGTGGTGTTTCAAATAGACTTAGCCCAGGGAGAGGCATGAATAGGATGTGTGGCCTTATTGGAGTAGGTGTGGTGGCCTTGTTGGAAAAAGTGTGTCACTGTGGGGGTGAGCTTTGAAGTCCTATACTCAAGCTCCATCCATTGTGGAAAAGTCTCTTCTTGGCTACCTGCAGAGAAGAGTCTACTTCCGGCTGCCTTGGCTCAAGACATAGACCTCTCAGCTTTTTCTTTAGTACTATGTCTGCCTGCAGGCCGCCATGCTTCCTAAGCCATGACAATAACAGGTTGAACCTCTGAGACTGTAAGTCAACTCCAATTAAATATTTTGTGTGTAAGAGTCACCTTGGTCATGGTGTCTCTTCACAGTAATGAAACCTTGACTAAGAAAATACCCAAAGGGATGGATCTAAGGCAGTGGATGCCAGAGGTGCTTGCACATCCATCTGTTGCTGCACCGATCACATAGCCAAGACAAGAAAGCAGCTTAGAGATCCATCGGGAGACTCACCGAAAAGGAAACATGGGGCACACAACGGGCATTTACTCAGCTATCAGGAGGAATGAAGTTGCTTCATTCACAAGAAAATGGATGGATCTGTGGACAACCGTGTTAGGGAAAAATAACTCAGCCAGGACAAAGGCTGCCTGTTTTCGCCAATGCATAACTTCAGTTACAGGCAACATCAAAACAGGGGGACGATAGGGGATCAATGGGAAAGGATAGGACAAGGCAGGTCAATGCAGGTAATATAAACAAAGGAGAGTGAATAAGTATGAAAACTATTACTTCAGATGATAAAAAGATCAATTTAAAATATGTAGCTCAAAGATTACCAGCTAACCAACAGAAGGTAGTACAGGGAAAGGAAGGCTTTGCCTCTACAGACTTCAGAGGGAACACAGGCCAGACAATACCTCAGCTCTGACTCTTGCCTACAGAACTATGAGATAATAAGTTCTATTTTTTAATCAAATGAAAATATAAGTGATATATATATATAATAAAAAAGACGAGTTTGAGTATGTAAGAATGCAGAAGTAAAAGGGATCAGAGGCACTGTGATCAACAGTCGCTTTGAAAAAAAACTATTAAAGTTTCCTCAAAGACCTTTAAAATTGAATTTACAATGGTACCTAGCAAACTCACTACAGGGTATGCATCCAAAGGAGTCGAAACTGGTCCTGAGAAGATGTCTACATTCCACTTATATCAATGCTAGGCCCAGTACCCAGGACATGGAAACAATCTAATTTCCCCACAAAGGGGAAATGAATAACGTGGTGTATACACACATCTGAGAACTGCCCAGCCTTTAAAATGGATGAAAACCTGTTATTTGTGACATCATGTGTGAATCTGGAGAAAATTATGATAAGAAAACAAGACAGACACAGAAAGATAGCTACACACTGTATGACCTCACTTCCACGAGGGATCTAAAATAAGTGGATCTCATGGCAACAGAAGAGAAAAGCGGTTAGGAAAGGCAGAGGCATGAGGTGGGGACTGCAGAAGAAACATCCCTGGTAAAAAGGAACAAGTGTCAGTTAGACAGGAGGAGTTGGTGTCCAGGAGCTGTCCTGTCACATGACCAAGCTTATAATAATAATATACACTGTCCTGTCACATGATCCAGTTATTAATAATAATATACTGCAGGCTTCCAGATTGCAAATGATCCCCAGAGTTCTCACTATAAGAGAGTGATCAGTAGGTTAAGAGGAAGGGGCAATTACCTCAATTTAGTATTTCTGCAGTGTATGTACCCATTGGGTATCACAGTGTACCTCATGAACAATTATCAGTCTATAATTAATTATAAAATTGGGACATAAAATACTGGCTCTGTTGCATGTGTTAATATCTCCATCCAGCAAAAATAGCAGGATACATTTAGGTTTTCCAGTACTCTAATCAGGACTTGGAAGCTTCAGTTTTATCTTTGCAACAAGTACTATCTGTCACGTTCCTTGCTGTGACAGGCTCTCCTTGTTCATTTTCTAGAAGGTATCTGCCAAATACATAAGTCTGACGTAGCCAGAGTCTAGTGACCACTTGTATCATCAAATATAAAGGGTACGCCACAGTGGGAAAGGGAGCTAACCCGGCTTAGAGCTGGTTCACACAGGGGCTTCTCTTTGAGACACCTATCCACATCAATGTGTTTGCTTTCTATTAGTATAGCAAATGACCGAGACAAAGCAACTTACAAAACGCAGAGGTTTCCGTTGTCACACAGTGGTTCAGGGGCTCTGGCCACTGTTCAGGTGGACATATCGCTCTAAGGCCTCCGGAGAGGGGAAGTGTGTCAAGGTGGGAGCACAGGGCAGAACAAATCCATTTACCTCCCAGCAGGGATTCAAAAACAGAGAGGAGTGGAAGGGTGGGGTCCCACTGTACCCGCTGAGACCAAGCAGAGAGCTCCCAGCAGGCTCCACTTCAGGAAGTCTCCCACTTCCCAATAAAGTATAGGATGGGGGTCTCTCCCTTTAGAATATATGAGGCATTAAGATCCAAATTACAACATTTAGCCAATCAGAGATAAGCTTTAATACATACTTCTTGCCCAACAGTGGTGGGGCACATCTTTAATCCCATTACTTGGGAGGCAGAGTCAGGTGGATCTCTGTGAGTTCAAGACTAGCCTGGTCTACAGAGTGGATTCCAGGCTATCCTGGTCTACAGAGTGAGTTTCAGGACAGTCAAGACTACAAAGAGAAATGCTATCTCTAAAAACAAATATATACATACATATATACATATACATATACATGTGTTTTTTTCTTTTCCGTTTTTAGTTTTTTTACTTTTTATTGGTTCATTATGAGTTTCACATTAGGCACCCCAGTTTCACTCATCTCCTGGTCTCCTCATATCTGCCTTTCTCCCTTGCAACTTCTCCCCCAAGCACACCCCAAATGAAAACCATACAAACAAACAAACAAACAAACAAACAAACAAACCAAAAGCGCAGAAACATCTCATCCTAGAAGCTGTAGTATGTCACTGTGTCCCACAGCATATCCCTCTGTCCACACTGTCACTTGCAAATGCTCATTGCAATGAGTTATTAGTCTGCTTCAAGGCATCTGTCTTCCAGCTTGGCCACCCAGTGTCACCACTGGCAGGAGTCAGGGTCAGCTCTCCTGCAATCATGCCCTCTGGCAGGCTCACCCAGGCCTTCAGAGCCAACTCACTGTGCTGCTCAGTCAAGGTGCAGGGTCCATTCTCTCAAGTGTTGTAGCTCGTGAGGAGCTGGGACAGCTCTCCTGCTTCCCCACCATTGGGGCTGGCTCATCCATGCCTTCACCATCAGGGCCAGCTCCACTGTACTACCCAGAGAGATACAGGGCCTGTTCTCCTGCGTGCTATAGCTAGTGAGGGGTCAAGGCTCTAGCTCTCATGGCTTCAGGGCTAGCTCTCTCAACTACCACTCCTCCAAGCCACCTCACAGTAGACAAGTGGTAGGGCCAGCTCTCCCCTGCTCTCACCTTTGGGTTAGCTAACCTGCACCCCTCATCGCCAGGGTCAGCTCCATTGTGCTATCTGGGCAAAGTTGCCACCTGTAACAGATGGGGTCAACTCTCCAGAATGCCACAGCTCTTATTCGCGTTCTCACGACCGGCCAGGAAAGACACAACAAACCAGAATCTTCTGCAGCAAAACTTTATTGCTTACATCTTCAGGAGCAGGAGCGCAAAACCCCAAGCCCCAAAAACGAAAGCCCCCTTCTAAACGAAAGCGAAACCCCCCGTCCCTATTTAGGAGAGTTATCCTTCGCTTAGGACGCATCACTCCCTGATTGGCTGCAGCCCATGGCCGAGCTGACGTCACGGGAAAGGCAGAGTACAAGTAGTGGTAAAATACCCTTGGCACATGCGCAGATTATTTGTTTACCACTTAGAACACAGGATGTCAGCGCCATCTTGTGACGGCGAATGTGGGGGCGGCTCCCAACATCTCCCCCTTTTCTTTTAATAAGAGCAATAGGCCACCCATATTAATGAGAGTGGAGATAGAGGTCAAATCCCCAGTGTGTAGGTAAAGGAGCCATGTACAGGATTAGCTCTTAGGCTCACAGGCTTTTACCCAGAGCAACCCTGACCTGCTCCCGTGTCGTTTTGCCTGGAGAGAAGGACACTTGGACACTCAACCTTCTTGAAAGATGACATGTCTCCCTAGAATAGGCTCATTTATGCCGCAGAGCCCTTCTACTGCAGTGCTTAGCCATGCAACTCTCTCGGGCTGCTGAAGCACACTCACTCTATCCCGTGCAATGAGACTAGCCTCGTGAGATGTAAGAGCTGAGTGGCCAGCGACCTATTGTCTAAGCATAGATATCAGGGGAAGCACCATGTTCTAGTACTGTAAGTGCCTGGGCAATAACCACCTTGTCTCTCTTAGTTTAGGCCTTAAGCTTACAGACCAACCAGAGAAGCAACACTAATCCACAGCAAAGTGTATCTCCAAATAATATCAATCCCACCCATTCTTTAAAGAAGGGAAATGCTGAGGAGATCCAATTGGGTAATCCTTTGGTTAGGGACAGGTCCAAGCGCGTGGAGTTGACTTGAAGTCTCAATTCCCGAAGGATCTGTTCAAATTTAGCCGTCCAATTCTGTAACATATACTGAAAAAGACTTTTTGACAAATTAGCTGCCCTAGTACTGAATGGAAGTAACACACAATCCCGGAAACTTTTGTTCACATCCCAGTTGAGCTATTTGCCATAATACATCTAGTTGTTTTTGGACAAGATCTATGAGTTGATTAACCAGCATGAGACCTCCCTGTATCTTGACATTAGCTGAGGCCTGTTTATCTATGACTGTAGTCACTGAGGCTGACAAAGTGTTAATGGTGTCAGTCGTCTGGACCTGTCCAGACAGAGCCAAGGCTGTCTGAATCAAGGCTAAACCCAGTTCCTAGTTAGTGGTAAAAAAGCAGGGGAATACTTGAGCATTATACATCACCGTCATTAGGAGTGGAAATGTCGACATTATCCCCCAACGCTGCTCTCTCTTTATTATTGACGCCCTGGACATCACCAAGACGAGGGACATCAGTATTCCCTTGGTCAGTCTGAATTTTTCGGGTGAGTCTTTCTGGTATCCAAAATGGGTTGTCTTCATTCTGTGGGAAAACACAAACCGATCCCCTGGATCTTATCAAAATAGGATCCGGGCCATACCATTTATTATCAAGGACATTTTTCCATTTAACCATCTCATTGGGCCTATCTGGCTCTGAACAATGACGTTCAGCCGCAGTATGGCCATGAGCATCAATATTTAAAAAATTGAGTGTAAAGAGTGCCATAGACACAGACACTCTTGGTGCTCGGGGAAGAGTCTCGATTCCCCTCTTCTGTTTTATAAGATAGGCTTTGAGGGTGCGATGCGCACGCTCAACAATACCCTGTCCTTGAGGGTTGTATGGAAGTCTAGTCAGGTGGGTTACGTCCATCTGACGGCAGAACTGCTGGAATTTTTGAGACATATAAGCTGGTCCATTATCAGTCTTAAGGAGTTTGGGTTTCCCCCAAGCACTCTATGCCTCAAGACAATGTTGAATCACATGTGAGGCTTTTTCTCCGGTTAACGGAGAAGCAAACATGATGCCAGAACATGTGTCAATGGACACATGGAGATATTGAAGTTTTTCAAAGGAAGAAACATGTGTAACATCCATTTGCCAGACCTGTAGAGGTCGAATACCGCGTGGGTTAATTCCCACATGAGGAACTGGCAAGAACTCACAGCAGCTTTGACATTGAGTAACAATGTCACGGGCTTCTTTTCTTGTCAAGGAGAAATGACTGTGTAATGTTTCAGCCGTCACATGAAAATTGTTATGAAAATTTTTTGCAGCCTCTACCGGGGATGATAGGGCAGCAGCCACCACTTTAGTGGCCTTATCTGTCAAATCATTTTCCAGAGCCATGGGGCCAGGTAGGCCTGAATGGGCTCTAACATGAGTAATATAAACAGGAAATCTTCTAGATAACAAAACTAATTGTATCTGTTGAAAAATATTGGCAACTCTACTGGAAGGCTTAATCACTCCAGCCACTTCTAAAAGATTTACTGCATTAACCACATAACAGGAATCTGACACAATATTAAGGGGTTCTAAAAAGGTTTTTAAAACTTCTAAAACCACTAAACATTTTACCACTTGAGGTGAATTTTCATTATATTGTTTGGATACCACTTTACCATTAGCCACATAGGCACCTATGTCAGTTTTTGATCCATCAGTATATACCACAATCCCATTTTTAAGTGGGTTTCTTACTGTTATTTGTGGAAACACAACAGATTGATTTTGGGCAAACTGTAAAATTGGATGTTTTGGATAATGGTTATCTATTTGTCCTGAAAAGGAGGTAACTAAAACTGTCCAATCATTAGATGTGGCTGCCAAGGTTTGAACCTGTGCAGCGGTATAAGGTACAATTAAAAGATATGGACTTTGCCCAAAGTGGGTGATTGCTGCTTTTAGGCCTTTAAGGGCAAGCTGTGCAATTGCATCAGGATACCAATCTATTATTTTAGCTGGGGATACGTTTGGATGGATCCACAACAATGGCCCATTCTGCCACAAAACTGCGGTTGGCAATTGTGCTGTCTTAAAGACACACAAACTGAAAGGCTGCGAATCCTCAATACGTTGTAATTGTGCATTCTGTAAGGCTTTTTCCACCTTTTGTAAGGCCTGGTTAGCAGCTAGAGTAAGAGCCCTAGGGGAGGAGATATGAGGATCTCCTTCTAAAATACCAAACAAAGGCCTTAACTCAGCGGAAGGAATCTTTAAAAAAGGTCTGAGCCAATTAATATCTCCCAACAGCTTTTGAAAATCATTTAAGGTATGGAGGTGATCTCTTCTTATCTCTACCTTTTGGGGCACAATCTTATCTGGGGACACCACAGAGCCCAAGAATTGTCCTGTATCAGAAATTTGGACTTTTTCTGTGGCTATCTGTAAACCCCACTGACTTAAAGTTTTAAGTAGAAAAGGATATGCCTTTTGTAGCATGGTAAGGTCTTTATGGCACAGGAGGATGTCATCCATGTAAAGGAGCAAAATTAAAGAGGGGAATTGTTCCCTCACTGGCAAAAGAGCTTCTTGCACGTAAAGTTGGCACATAGTAGGACTATTGGACATTCCCTGTGGTAAGACCTTCCATTGATACCTCTTATCAGGTTCCATGTGATTAATAGAGGGGATGGTAAAGGCAAATCTGGGCCTATCCCTTGGACACAAAGGTATAGAAAAGAAACAATCTTTAATATCTATAATAATTAAATTCCAGCCACGTGGTAAGGCGGAAAGTACAGGGAGACCCCTCTGTACTGGGCCAAATAAGTTCATTTGCTCATTAATGGCTCTGAGGTCATGGAGCAGTCTCCACTTTCCTGACTTTTTCTTAATTACAAAAATTGGAGTATTCCAAGGTGAGGTAGAGGGTTCAATATGGCCTAGTTTTAATTGTTCCTCTACCAGTTGAATCACAGCTTCCAGTTTTTCAGAGGATAGGGGCCATTGAGGAACCCACACTGGGTCCCCTGTTTTCCATGGTATGGGTCGTGCTGCCCCAATGGCCACTAAGGAAAACCCAGACCCTGTCTGTCTTGGTTTCCATTAGGTGAGATGGGCTCTATCCTTCCCTGTTCTTGATGTCCTAACCCTTTTCCTTCTTTATAACCCATCTTTGCCATGATATTTTTTGCTTTAGCTGAATACCCTCCCGATGGGGCATTTTCATTGGACAAAATAAGGCCCAAATGCTGCATAATATCCCTTCCCCAGAGGTTAACCGGGAGTGGGAGCACATAAGGTATGAATTTCCCTTGCTGCCCTTCAGAGGATTTCCACGTCAAGGCAATGGAGCTTATAGTGGGACATGATTGATAACCTAGGCCCTGTAATGAATGAGATGACTCTGTGGTGGGCCATGCTTTGGGCCACCAATGTGTAGAAATTATACTTTTATCTGCTCCGGTATCAAGGATGCCTTCAAACTCTTTTCCGTTGATCTTAAGGCGGAGCTTAGGTCTATCATTTAAAGATACAACCAAATAGGCAGAATCATTTCCTGAGGAGCCCATTTTCTTTATCTCAGGTCCTGCAAATTTCTCTCTGGTATTATCAGGGAGGAGCAGCAGCTGAGCTATCCTATCTCCTTTACTAATAGAAAAAACGCCCTTAGGGCTTGAGCACAGGACCTGTATTTCAGGGGAATGTTGACAATCCATAACTCCAGGGTGGACTACTAAGCCCTGCAAGGTGAGTGAACCCCGGCCGAGAATAAGGCCCATGGTTCCCGGGGGCAAGGATGGTATAGGCTCCACTGGCACCGGCTGAATACTCATTTGAGGCATTAATAGGAAGTCGGAGGCGGCACGCAGGTCCACCCTTGTGGGTCTTCCTGGGTCGCCTCTCTGACTGCTTCCTGGGTCCTGACAAACCGGTTCCCATATCTTTGAGGGCCCTGGGACCGAGGGCCCGATGACCCGTTTTTTGGCACATAAGCTGATTGACTATCAGGTGGGGGAAGGATTCTGCCCTTTATATCCCTCACAGAGCGACACTGGTCGGCTCTATGATAACCCTTGCCACACCTAGAGCAAAGAGTGAGAGTCCCTCCCTGTTTATCTGGAGCTCTGCAATCTTTCTTAAAATGCCCAGGCTTTCCGCAGTTAAAACATGTCCTCTGATTATTTCTGCCCATGGAGCGGTTTTGGGATTGAAGGATGGCAGCCGCTAAACCTGCATTGTTGAGAGGCCCCCCAAGCTCTCGACAAACCCTGAGCCAGTCTTGTAAGCCTTTGTTCTTTCTTGGGGCTATGGCCGCTCGGCACTCCTTTGTGGCTTGCTCATAGATGAGCTGTTCTATTAGAGGCGCGGCTTGCTCTGACTCTCCAAATATACGCTCTGCTGCCTCTGTCATTTTGGCCACAAAATCTGAGAAGGACTCCTGAGGTCCCTGGATTATCTTTGTTAATTGCCCAGTGGCTTCACCTGCTCGGGAGAGCGCCTTTCAGGCCCTAATAGCCGTGGAGGAAATTTGGGCATAAGCTCCCCAATGGTAGTTTGTCTGATCAGCAGAATAAGCTCCCTGACCCGTTAACAAGTCAAAAGTCCAATCTCTCTGCTCTGGAGTCAAAGCAGCTGCGTTTGCTCGGGCCTGCGCTTGTGCAGCTTCGTGCCAAAGCGCTCTCTATTTTATATACTTGCCCATACTAGGGAGAGCGGCTTTTACAATCGTTTGCCAGTCGGCAGGAGTTAGTGCCATGCCGGCAAGCCTGTCTAACTGCACCAAGGTAAAATTAGCATTGGTTCCGTATTTACGGACCGACTCGGCGAGTTCTTTAATCTGCACGTATTCTACCGGAGCGTGGACACGCCCACCCTCGGCTCCTTCAAAGACCGGAAATGCCTGTTGTATTTTCCTTTGTTCCTCTCTGGGAATGAATGAGTCTGCGCATTGTCTCTCTGCGCATTGTCTCTCTGCGCATTGTCTCTCTGCGCATTGCCTCTCTGCGCATTGCCTCTCTGCGCATTGCCTCTCTGCGCATTGCCTCTCTGCGCATTGCCTCTCTGCGCATTGCCTCTCTGCGCATTGCCTCTCTGCGCATTGCTGACGCACTACGCAGGGCGGGGGCTCCGCATAGGGCGGACCTTGAAGCCGACTGCCCGGAGGCTGAACAGTATGCTGGCTTTCGCCAGCCGCTTTTGGCTTTTTTCTTGACCGATTAGCTGGCTGGTAATGAGCTGCTTCTTCCTCCCAGTCTGTTTCCTCAGAGGAGAATTTTTTATCTGCTTCAGAGCTACTAAGAACTGGCTTCCTGAGCTCATCTAGTGACGAGTATCTCCTAGAGACCTCCGCTAATTGATCTTTTTTCTTTTCTTTTTTCTTTTCCTTCCTTCTAATCTCTCCCCAGGTATTCTTACCTGACCTAAACTTTTCCTCGGGTTCAAGACCCTTGGAAAGGCCTGTATACTTATTTTGTGAACCATATTTTCTCTTTGCTCCTATTCTCTCTCCCCGCTTTACTTCTGATAGATTGTCCTGAATTTTATCTAGAATTTTCAACCCTATCTTAATCACCTGATAACATGTGAAAAGGAACAAAAGGGCTCCTAACACTAGAAAAAATTCAAGGCCAAACATACCTTGTAAAGCTATTTTCCACTTTACTTCTGATAGACTGTCTTGACTTTCCTTAGAAAGTTCAAGACCAGACTTACCTTGTAAAGCTGTACTCACTGGTACTTCTGTTCCCCAGCTGAAAAGTTCTGAATTCATGTAGTTGAATCCTTCTCAACAGTCTGTTTTACGGGAACCTTTATTACCGTGACCCGCAGTTCTGGTTCTGGAATGAGGGATCTTCCTTGCGCCGGTCCCGAGTTTTCTTGTATTTTTTCTTCCCGGGTTTCGGCACCAACTCTTATTCGCGTTCTCACGACCGGCCAGGAAAGACACAACAAACCAGAATCTTCTGCGGCAAAACTTTATTGCTTACATCTTCAGGAGCAGGAGCGCAAAACCCCAAGCCCCAAAAACGAAAGCCCCCTTCTAAACGAAAGCGAAACCCCCCGTCCCTATTTAGGAGAGTTATCCTTCGCTTAGGACGCATCACTCCCTGATTGGCTGCAGCCCATGGCCGAGCTGACGTCACGGGAAAGGCAGAGTACAAGTAGTGGTAAAATACCCTTGGCACATGCGCAGATTATTTGTTTACCACTTAGAACACAGGATGTCAGCGCCATCTTGTGACGGCGAATGTGGGGGCGGCTCCCAACACACAGCCAGAGAGGACAGGGCCAGTTCTGCACAACCCGGGACATCCACATGGCCACAGGCACTGGCACTGACCCCTGCTCCCTTATAGCCATGAATCCAGACATGGCCCTCAGTGATAGCTCAGGCTGGGACCTCACCATGGCTCTAGGTGGCAAAGCTGGCCACTCACAACAGGCCATCTCTCTCCATACTGCTCAAGCTGCTCCATTCTCTTTCTCTCCCTTCTGACCACCACAGACTTTCACATTGTAGGCTATAGGCTGGCCATGTGGCTGTCAGGAGGGCCCCTGAATGGCATCCTCTGTCAGCACAGGACTGTGGGTAGCATGGCAGTCCACAGGTCTTTATCTGTCTTCCTACTCCCTTGCTCTGCTACATGGCAGGAGGTTGGGCCTTTTGTGTCTATGACCTGGCAGTGCTAAGTGATGGAGGGAAGGTCTGTGGCATCTTTCCAAGCCCAAACCGTGTGGCGTGGCAGAACACAAGTCTCTGTCTGTCTGTCTTCCTCCTCCTTCACTGCGCTACCAGGATTTGATTCTGAGTCCTAGGCATAAGATAGCTTTGGCCACCAAGCCAGACATCAAGCTAAGATGCATAAAGGAATGCCATCTGCTCTGCAAGATCAACACCACCAAGCTGTCTCTTTGTCCATTGCCAGGGGGAGTGTATATATTTCTTATTTCATCACACATAAAATTTTTGAAATATATGTGCGTGCATTTATGGGTCAACGGTTAACAATTTTCAACTCCTCAACTAATTGGAACCAGTCCTTCATTTCCCTCTTCCTCCTCCTCCTCCTCCTCTTTGTCTTCCTCCTCTTCTTCCTTCTCCTTCTTTATATTTGTCTTCATCTTCCTCTTCTTACCCTTCCCCCCCTCTCTCTTTCTCTTTCTCTCCTCCCTCCCTCCCTCTCTCCCTACTCTCTTGCTCCTCTCCTCAACTATATCTCCCAATACAGCTCAGGCTTTTGTACCTAAACTCTAAATGCCAACAGAACAAACAGGGCACATGATATCTTAGGAGGCTGCCCTAGGAGTTTTGCAGATAACTGTTACGTGACAAAACTTTTCCTGGGAAGATAACAACACTCACATATACTCACAACAGATAGGGAGCCCACAACAGACCAAAAGTACAGATACCATCCAAGTCCAGCTTGGTAAACCAATGAGTTTTGTTAGGGTTACATGTAGGAATATGGGTGAGGGGTTACTTGCAGGAGCAGAAATGACTCACAGGAGGTTGCATCACCAAAGCCCACCAATGTGAGTGACAGCTTACAAAAGGGGGTGAGGGGTGAGGGGACCTGGAGCACACTGTACAGCCTGCAGGCAGCTCAACGAGCTGGAGAACGTCTTTTCCTGCTGTCTCGGTTAGTGTAAGCCACTGTCAGGCAGCTGTGCTGGTTTCTGCTTCTTCCAGGCAGCTGGTCTGTTCTCAATGTCCTCTTTGCAGCTTTTGTTCTTCTGAGAGTCTTCTTTGTAGCTTGGTTCTGCTCACTCTGGCAGGGAGGGGCCTCTCAGAGTGAATCTGGTCTGTGTCCTAAAGCTCTTTTGATTTGTTTACCTTCCTGCTTAAGAAAGTTTCCTTACAGGATGGGATGGTTTGAATCTAGGAGGAAACGGTTACACTACAATGACACCGCTCCCCCTAAACCCCCAGCTGTGACACACACACATACCCGGCCCCCAAGAAACGTTCAGGTGCAGCTTTGCAAAGCCACCTCAAAGGACATCAGCCCATTCTTTTCCATGAAAAAGAAATGGGTGTTTTCTGTTGGAGTGTACGGGAAGCTGACAGGCTGGGCAGTTGGAATGGCAATGACTCAGAGGCATGATGGATGATATCTAGACAGTAGCATGCCGAAGCAACTTCAGTGCTCATCTTACAAGCAGTGCACCGGGCACCTCAGCCTAGCCTGACACCTTCACAGCTCTGAGTCTAGAATAAAGGACCCTTAGGGCAGTTGCTCCTGGCATGGTTCCAGAGACTCGTTTTAGTTTCCGAAACGGCCTGATGGAACTATTCCCACTAAAGCGTGGGGAGACGAAAACAAGGAATGGGAAAACTAAATAACCCATGCCAGATCTTACAACTGGTCAGCGATATGGCAAGGGCTGACTAGATAGCCTGACTCAGGAATCTGCCATGACACATCACTGCCCATGAGGAAGAGAGACACCTACTGCCTTTCCCGCTGGGAAATCCAAACTTGCTGGCATAGGTCATATGCGTATCCCTGGGACCAATCCTGTCAGCGGCCACATGCTCACCTCTGCCAGAGAGGGTTTCAATTATGAAAGATGACCAAGTGGGTGCCACACACCAGTGACCCTAAAGGAGCTATAACAGTACTGCCCACCAGCCCCCAGTCTCCCTCACACAATGCATCCAGGGTAACACAGGATGTCTACATTGCTCACTTTTCTCAGCTGTGATAAAAATGCACACCCTCCCCCCAAAAGTAACCTAAGGAGCAAAAGACTGATACTGACTCAAGGTCCCAAAGGTTTCAGGTCCTGATGCTGGGGAGGGTGTGGCAGAGCAGAGCAGAGCAGTTCACATCAAGGTAGCCAGGATGCATGGAAACCCAATCCTGAGTTGGCTGGTACCACACCACACCACACCACACCACACCACACCACACCACACCACACCACATCACACCACACCCTTTATTCCATCCAGGGTCCTAGATTATTAGATAGTATCACCCACATTCAGGAGAGGCCTTCACACTTCAGCAATCCTCACCGGAAATTTCCACACAGGCCTCTGCTGAGACGTGTTTCACCACTCTAGGCACATCTCCATCCAGTCCAGATGACACCACTATGGGACTGTATAAGGTACTGTGGTCCCCAGGTGAGCTAAGGCTAAAAGCCTCAGAGACCCTCAAGGGAAGGTAGGAGTTTAGCCTCTTCCCAGGTGCTAGGCCCATGCCACTAGTCTCAGCCCACCCTACCCCCCCCCCATGGACTTATGGCCATCAGTCACATAAGGGCAACACCCCAAGCCCCGCACAGATAGGAATGGACGTGACCTACGGTCGCGTTGGCTCAAGTCAGAGATCTCCTTTTTAATGAGGCACCTAAAGGCCTGGAGGGCTTAGCCAATAAGCTTTCCTTCCCAGACACTCCTCCCTGCAAAAGGAGGCCCACCCTGAGAAGTGGGCTACAGTTTTACTCATTCACTTTCCGCCATGACAATAAATGTCTTAAAACCACAGACTGCCTCTTTTCATCGGGATCCACCATGGGGAGCCATGGAGAAGGTCTTCTCCTATAGAGCTGCCATCTAATCTCCCATAGAAGGCCTCTCTGCACTCCCAGCCAAAGACCACCACCAGCCTCCAGCCACTGTGGGACCAGCCAGAGCACTCCCCCCCCCGTTTCCCCTGCTCCCAGGCTAGACCCAGGCCCCCACTCCATTCTCAGCTCTTCTGAGAGACCCTGCGAACCAGATGGCCCCGGGCTCTTCACAGACCCAGGAACTCCTGAACGGGCTCCAGCTGTCCCAGACCTCAGACTGCGGTTTCCCACTCCTGAGAAGTATCCCCTGGCTTCACTACAGCCCAACACCCACCTAGCGACAGTGTACCATAAGTACAGGCAATTCCTGCATCCCGCCTCCCTGAGTGGCCTTGAAGGACAAGGTACTCAAAACCCTACACATCACCCTCTCCAAGTCCATATATATCAAGTTCGAAATCAAGTACAATTCAGAGCTGGGAAAAGCCAGGCTTGTGTGACGCCCCCGAACGCACCTGGGGGTGGAAGGAGGATGGAGCCCTTGCTCAGAAATGGTAACGTTCTACACTGTAATTAAATTGCATATAAAGTTTGCAAGACCAAGGGGCCTCTCTTCCCAATGATGGCCAACTAGGCCATCTTCTGCTACATATGCAGCTAGAGACACGAGCTCTGGGAGTACTGGTTAGTTCATATTGTTGTTCCACCTATAGAGTTGCAGACCCCTTCAGCTCCTTGGGTACTTTCTCTAGCTCCTCCATTGGGGGCCCTGTGTTCCATCCAATAGCTGACTGTGAGCATCCATTTCTGTGTTTGCCAGGCACTGGCATAGCCTCACAAGAGACAGCTATATCAGGGTCCTTTCCGAAAAATCTTGCTGGCATATGCAATAGTGTCTGTGTTTGGTGGCTGATTATGCGATAGACTCCCAGGTGGGGCAGTCTCTGTTCTTCTTTTATCATTGAGAAGAGTTTTTGCTATCCTAGGTTTTTTGTTATTCCAGATCAATTTGTGAATTGCCCTTTCTAATTCGTTGAAGAATTGAGTTGGAATTTTGATGGGGATTGCATTGAATCTATAGATTGCTTTTGGCAAGATAGTCATTTTCACTATATTGATCCTGCCAATCCATGAGCATGAGAGATCTTTTCATCTTCTGAGATCTTCTTTAATTTCTTTCTTCAGAGCCTTGAAGGTCTTATCTCACAGATCTTTCACTTCCTTAGTTAGAGTCACACCAAAGTATTTTATATTATTTGTGATTATTGTGAAAGGTGTTGTTTCCCTAATTTCTTTCTCAGCCTGTTTATCCTTTGTGTAGAGAAAGGTCATTGATTTGTTTGAGTTAATTTTATATCCAGCTACTGCACTGAAGCTGTTTATCAGGTTTAGGAGTTCTCTGGTGGAAATTTTAGGGTCATTTATATATACTATCCTATCATCTGAAAATAGTGATATTTTGATTTCTTCCTTTCCAGTTTGCATCCCCTTGATCTCCTTTTGTTGTCGAATTGCTCTGGCTAGGAATTCAAGTACTATATTGAATAGGTAGGGAGAAAGTGGGCAGCCTTGTCTAGTCCCTGATTTTAGTGGGATTGCTTCCAGCTTCTCTCCATTTACTTTGATGTTGGCTACTGGTTTGCTGTAGATTGCTTTTATTATGTTTAGATATGGGCCTTGAATTCCTGATCTTTCCAAGACTTTTATCATGAATGGGTGTTGGATTTTGTCAAATGCTTTCTCAGCATCTAAAGAGATGATCATGTGGTTTTTCTCTTTGAGTTTGTTTATATACTGGATTACATTGATGGATTTCCGTATATTGAACCATCCCTGCATCCCTGGAATGAAACCTACTTGGTCAGGATGGATGATTGTTTGGATGTGTTCTTGGATTCGGTTAGCGAGAACTTTATTGAGGATTTTTGCATCGATATTCATAAGGGAAATTGGTCTGAAGTTCTCTATCTTTGTTGGGTGTTTCTGTGGTTTAGTATCAGAGTAATTGTGGCTTCATAGAATGAATTGGGTAGAGTACCTTCCGTTTCTATTTTGTGGAATAGTTTGTGCAGAACTGAAATTAGGTCTTCTTTGAAGGTCTGATAGAACTCTGCACTAAACCCATCTGATCCTGGGCTTTTGTTGGTTGGGAGACTATTAATGACTGTTTCTATTTCTTTAGGGGATATAGGACTGTTTAGGTCATTATTCTCATCCTGATTTAACTTTGGTACCTGGTATCTGTCCAGAAATTTGTCCATTTCATCCAGGTTTTCCAGTTTTGTTGAGTATAACCTTTTGTAGAAGAATCTGATGGTGTTTTGGATTTCCTCAGGATATGTTGTTATGTCTCCCTTTTCATTTCTGATTTTATTAATTAGGATGCTGTCTCTGTGTCCTCTAGTGAGTCTGGCTAAGGGTTTACCTATCTTGTTGATTTTCTTAAAGAACCAGCTCCTGGTTTGGTTGATTCTTTGAATAGTTCTTTTTGTTTCCCCTGGGTTGATTTCACCCCTGAGTTTGATTTTTTCCTGCTGTCTACTCCTCTTGGGTAAATTTGCTTCCTTTTGTTCTAGAGCTTTTAAGTGTGCTGTCAAGCTGCTAGTGTGTGCTCTCTCTAGTTTCTTTTTGGAGGCACTCAGAGCTATGAGTTTTCCTCTCAGGAATGCTTTCATTGTGTCCCATAAGTTTGGGTATGTTGTGGTTTCATTTTCATTAAACTCTAAAAAGTCTTTACTTTCTTTCTTTATTTCTTCCTTGGCCAAGGTATTGTTGAGTAGAGTGTTGTTCAGCTTCCACGTGAATGTTGGCTTTGTATTATGTTGTTATTGATGATCAGCCTTAGTCCGTGGTGATCTGATAGGATGCATGGGACAATTTCAATATTTTTGTATCTGTTGAGGCCTGTTTTGTGACCAGTTATATGGTCAATTTTATAGAAGGCACCATGAGGTGCTGAGAGGAAAGTATATCCTTTTGTTTTAGGATAAAATGTTCTGTAGATATCTGTTAAATCCATTTGTTTCATAACTTCTGTTAGTTTCACTGTGTCTCTGTTTAGTTTCTGTTTCCAGGATCTGTCCATTGATGAGAGTGGGGTATTGAAGTCTCCCACTATTATTGTGTGAGGTGCAATGTGTGTTTTGAGCTTTACTAAAGTTTCTTTAATGAATGTGACTGCCGTTGCATTTGGAGCATCATGTTCAGAATTGAGAGTTCATCTTGGAAGATTTTTACCTTTGATGAGTATGAAGTGCCCATCCTTGTCTTTTTTGATAACTTTGGGTTGGAAGTTGATTTTATTCGATATTAAAATGGCTACTCCACCCACGGGACCCTAAGACCTCTGGTGAGTGGATCACAGTGCCTGCCCCAATCCAATCGCGCGGAACTTGAGACTGCGGTACATAGGGAAGCAGGCTACCCGGGCCTGATCTGGGGCACAAGTCCCTTCCGCTCGACTCGAGACTCGAGCCCCGGGCTACCTTGCCAGCAGAGTCTTGCCCAACACCCGCAAGGGTCCACACAGGACTCCCCACGGGACCCTAAGACCTCTGGTGAGTGGATCACAGTGCCTGCCCCAATCCAATCGCGCGGAACTCGAGACTGCGGTACATAGGGAAGCAGGCTACCCGGGCCTGATCTGGGGCACAAGTCCCTTCCGCTCGACTTGAGACTCGAGCCCCGGGCTACCTTGCCAGCAGAGTCTTGCCCAACACCCGCAAGGGTCCACACAGGACTCCCCACGGGACCCTAAGACCTCTGGTGAGTGGATCACAGTGCCTGCCCCAATCCAATCGCGCGGAACTCGAGACTGTGGTACATAGGGAAGCAGGCTACCCGGGCCTGATCTGGGGCGCAAGTCCCTTCCGCTCGACTCGAGACTCGAGCCCCGGGCTACCTTGCCAGCAGAGTCTTGCCCAACACCCGCAAGGGTCCACACGGGACTCCCCACGGGACCCTAAGACCTCTGGTGAGTGGATCACAGTGCCTGCCCCAATCCAATCGCGCGGAACTTGAGACTGCGGTACATAGGGAAGCAGGCTACCCGGGCCTGATCTGGGGCACAAGTCCCTTCCGCTCGACTCGAGACTCGAGCCCCGGGCTACCTTGACAGCAGTCTTGCCCAACACCCGCAAGGGCCCACACGGGACTCCCCACGGGACCCTAAGACCTCTGGTGAGTGGAACACAGCGCCTACCCCAATCCAATCGCGTGGAACTTGAGACTGCGGTACATAGGGAAGCAGGCTACCCGGGCTTGATCTGGGGCACAAACCCCTTCCACTCCACTCGAGCCCCGGCTACCTTGCCAGCTGAGTCGCCTGACACCCGCAAGGGCCCACACAGGATTCCACACGTGATCCTAAGACCTCTAGTGAGTGGAACACAACTTCAGCCAGGAGTCTGGTTCGAACACCAGATATCTGGGTACCTGCCTTGCAAGAAGAGAGCTTGCCTGCAGAGAATACTCTGCCCACTGAAACTAAGGAGAGTGCTACCCTCCAGGTCTGCTCATAGAGGCTAACAGAGTCACCTGAAGAACAAGCTCTTAACAGTGACAACTAAAACAGCTAGCTTCAGAGATTACCAGATGGCGAAAGGCAAACGTAAGAATCCTACTAACAGAAATCAAGACCACTCACCATCATCAGAACGCAGCACTCCCACCCCACCTAGTCCTGGGCACCCCAACACAACCGAAAATCTAGACCCAGATTTAAAAACATTTCTCATGATGATGATAGAGGACATCAAGAAGGACTTTCATAAGTCACTTAAAGATTTACAGGAGAGCACTGCTAAAGAGTTACAGGCTCTTAAAGAAAAGCAGGAAAACACAGCCAAACAGGTGATGGAAATGAACAAAACCATACTAGAACTAAAAGGGGAAGTAGACACAATAAAGAAAACCCAAAGCGAGGCAACGCTGGAGATAGAAACCCTAGGAAAGAGATCTGGAACCATAGATGCGAGCATCAGCAACAGAATACAAGAAATGGAAGAGAGAATCTCAGGTGCAGAAGATTCCATAGAGAACATCGACACAACAGTCAAAGAAAATACAAAATGCAAAAGGATCCTAACTCAAAACATCCAGGTAATCCAGGACACAATGAGAAGACCAAACCTACGGATAATAGGAATTGATGAGAATGAAGATTTTCAACTTAAAGGGCCAGCTAATATCTTCAACAAAATAATAGAAGAAAACTTCCCAAACATAAAAAAAGAGATGCCCATGATCATACAAGAAGCATACAGAACTCCAAATAGACTGGACCAGAAAAGAAATTCCTCCCGACACATAATAATCAGAACAACAAATGCACTAAATAAAGATAGAATATTAAAAGCAGTAAGGGAGAAAGGTCAAGTAACATATAAAGGAAGGCCTATCAGAATTACACCAGACTTTTCACCAGAGACTATGAAAGCCAGAAGAGCCTGGACAGATGTTATATAGACACTAAGAGAACACAAATGCCAGCCCAGGCTCCTATACCCGGCCAAACTCTCAATTACCATAGATGGAGAAACCAAAGTATTCCACGACAAAACCAAGTTCACACAATATCTTTCCACGAATCCAGCCCTTCAAAGGATAATAACAGAAAAGAAGCAATACAAGGACAGAAATCACGCCCTAGAACAACCAAGAAAGTAATCATTCAACAAACCAAAAAGAAGACAGCCACAAGAACAGAATGCCAACTCTAACAACAAAAATAAAAGGGAGCAACAATTACTTTTCCTTAATATCTCTTAATATCAATGGACTCAATTCCCCAATAAAAAGACATAGACTAACAGACTGGCTACACAAACAGGACACAACATTCTGCTGCTTACAGGAAACCCATCTCAGGGAAAAAGACAGACACTACCTCAGAGTGAAAGGCTGGAAAACAATTTTCCAAGCAAATGGACTGAAGAAACAAGCTGGAGTAGCCATTTTAATATCGGATAAAATCGACTTCCAACCCAAAGTTATCAAAAAAGACAAGGAGGGACACTTCATACTCATCAAAGGTAAAATCCTCCAAGAGGAACTCTCAATTCTGAATATCTACGCACCAAATGCAAGGGCAGCCACATTCATTAGAGACACTTTAGTAAAGCTCAAAGCATACATTGCACCTCACACAATAATAGTGGGAGACTTCAACACACCACTTTCTTCAAAGGACAGATCGTGGAAACAGAAACTAAACAGGGACACAGTGAAACTAACAGAAGTTATGAAACAAATGGACCTGACAGATATCTACAGAACATTTTATCCTAAAACAAAAGGATATACCTTCTTCTCAGCACCTCACGGGACCTTCTCCAAAATTGACCATATAATTGGTCACAAAACAGGCCTCAATAGATACAAAAATATTGAAATTGTCCCATGTATCCTATCAGACCACCATGGCCTAAGACTGATCTTCAATAACAACATAAATAATGGAAAGCCAACATTCACGTGGAAACTGAATAACACTCTTCTCAATGATACCTTGGTCAAGGAAGGAATAAAGAAAGAAATTAAAGACTTTTTAGAGTTTAATGAAAATGAAGCCACAACGTACCCAAACCTATGGGACACAATGAAAGCATTTCTAAGAGGGAAACTCATAGCGCTGAGTGCCTCCAAGAAGAAACGGGAGACAGCACATACTAGCAGCTTGACAACACATCTAAAAGCCCTAGAAAAAAAGGAAGCAAATTCACCCAAGAGGAGTAGACGGCAGGAAATAATCAAACTCAGGGGTGAAATCAACCAAGTGGAAACAAGAAGAACTATTCAAAGAATTAACCAAACGAGGAGTTGGTTCTTTGAGAAAATCAACAAGATAGATAAACCCTTAGCTAGACTCACTAAAGGGCACAGGGACAAAATCCTAATTAACAAAATCAGAAATGAAAAGGGAGACATAACAACAGATCCTGAAGAAATCCAAAACACCATCAGATCCTTCTACAAAAGGCTATACTCAACAAAACTGGAAAACCTGGACGAAATGGACAAATTTCTGGACAGATACCAGGTACCAAAGTTGAATCAGGATCAAGTTGACCATCTAAACAGTCCCATATCACCTAAAGAAATAGAAGCAGTTATTAATAGTCTCCCAACCAAAAAAAGCCCAGGACCAGATGGGTTTAGTGCAGAGTTCTATCAGACCTTCAAAGAAGATCTAATTCCAATTCTGCACAAACTATTTCACAAAATAGAAGTAGAAGGTACTCTACCCAACTCATTTTATGAAGCCACTATTACTCTGATACCTAAACCACAGAAAGATCCAACAAAGATAGAGAACTTCAGACCAATTTCTCTTATGAATATCGATGCAAAAATCCTCAATAAAATTCTCGCTAACCGAATCCAAGAACACATTAAAGCAATCATCCATCCTGACCAAGTAGGTTTTATTCCAGGGATGCAGGGATGGTTTAATATACGAAAATCCATCAATGTAATCCATTATATAAACAAACTCAAAGACAAAAAACCACATGATCATCTCGTTAGATGCAGAAAAAGCATTTGACAAGATCCAACACCCATTCATGATAAAAGTTTTGGAAAGATCAGGAATTCAAGGCCCATACCTAAACATGATAAAAGCAATCTACAGCAAACCAGTAGCCAACATCAAAGTAAATGGAGAGAAGCTGGAAGCAATCCCACTAAAATCAGGGACTAGACAAGGCTGCCCACTTTCTCCCTACCTTTTCAACATAGTACTTGAAGTATTAGCCAGAGCAATTCGACAACAAAAGGAGATCAAGGGGATACAAATTGGAAAAGAGGAAGTCAAAATATCACTTTTTGCAGATGATATGATAGTATATATAAGTGACCCTAAAAATTCTACCAGAGAACTCCTAAACCTGATAAACAGCTTCGGTGAAGTAGCTGGATATAAAATAAACTCAAACAAGTCAATGGCCTTTCTCTATACAAAGAATAAACAGGCTGAGAAAGAAATTAGGGAAACAACACCCTTCTCAATAGTCACAAATAATATAAAATATCTTGGCGTGACTCTAACTAAGGAGGTGAAAGATCTGTATGATAAAAACTTCAAATCTCTGAAGAAAGAAATTAAAGAAGATCTCAGAAGATGGAAAGATCTCCCATGCTCATGGATTGGCAGGATCAACATTGTAAAAATGGCTATCTTGCCAAAAGCAATCTACAGATTCAATGCAATCCCCATCAAAATTCCAACTCAATTCTTCAACGAATTGGAAGGAGCAATTTGCAAATTTGTCTGGAATAACAAAAAACCTAGGATAGCAAAAAGTCTTCTCAAGGATAAAAGAACTTCTGGCGGAATCACCATGCCAGACCTAAAGCTTTACTACAGAGCAATTGTGATAAAAACTGCATGGTACTGGTATAGAGACAGACAAGTAGACCAATGGAATAGAATTGAAGATCCAGAAATGAACCCACACACCTATGGTCACTTGATCTTCGACAAGGGAGCTAAAACCATCCAGTGGAAGAAAGACAGCATTTTCAACAATTGGTGCTGGCACAACTGGTTGTTATCGTGTAGAAGAATGCGAATCGATCCATACTTATCTCCTTGTACTAAGGTCAAATCTAAGTGGATCAAGGAACTTCACATAAAACCAGAGACACTGAAACTTATAGAGGAGAAAGTGGGGAAAAGCCTTGAAGATATGGGCACAGGGGAAAAATTCCTGAACAGAACAGCAATGGCTTGTGCTGTAAGATCGAGAATCGACAAATGGGACCTAATGAAACTCCAAAGTTTCTGCAAGGCAAAAGACACCGTCAATAAGACAAAAAGACCACCAACAGATTGGGAAAGGATCTTTACCTATCCTAAATCAGATAGGGGACTAATATCCAACATATATAAAGAACTCAAGAAGGTGGACTTCAGAAAATCAAATAACCCCATTAAAAAATGGGGCTCAGAACTGAACAAAGAATTCTCACCTGAGGAATACCGAATGGCAGAGAAGCACTTGAAAAAATGTTCAACATCCTTAATCATCAGGGAAATGCAAATCAAAACAACCCTGAGATTCCACCTCACACCAGTCAGAATGGCTAAGATCAAAAATTCAGGTGACAGCAGATGCTGGCGAGGATGTGGAGAAAGAGGAACACTCCTTCATTGTTGGTGGGAGTGCAGGCTTGTACAACCACTCTGGAAATCAGTCTGGCGGTTCCTCAGAAAACTGGACATAGTACTACCGGAGGATCCAGCAATACCTCTCCTGGGCATATATCCAGAAGATGCCCCAACAGGTAAGAAGGACACATGCTCCACTATGTTCATAGCAGCCTTATTTATAATAGCCAGAAGCTGGAAAGAACCTAGATGCCCCTCAACAGAGGAATGGATACAGAAAATGTGGTACATCTACACAATGGAGTACTACTCAGCTATTAAAAAGAATGAATTTATGAAATTCCTAGCCAAATGGATGGACCTGGAGGGCATCATCCTGAGTGAGGTAACACATTCACAAAGAAACTCACACAATATGTATTCACTGATAAGTGGATATTAGCCCCAAACCTAGGATACCCAAGATATAAGATATAATTTGCTAAACACATGAAACTCAAGGAGATTGAAGACTGAAGTGTGGACACTATGCCCCTCCTTAGATTTGGGAACAAAACACCCATGGAAGGAGTTACAGAGACGGAGTTTGGAGCTGAGATGAAAGGATGGACCATGTAGAGACTGCCATAGCCAGGGATCCACCCCATAATCAGCATCCAAACGCTGACACCATTGCATACACTAGCAAGATTTTATTGAAAGGACGCAGATGTAGCTGTCTCTTGTGAGACTATGCCGGGGCCCAGCAAACACAGAAGTGGATGCTCACAGTCAGCTAATGGATGGATCATAGGGCTCCCAATGGAGGAGCTAGAGAAAGTAGCCAAGGAGCTAAAGGGATCTGCAACCCTATAGGTGGAACAACATTATGAGCTAACCAGTACCCCGGAGCTCTTGACTCTAGCTGCATATATATCAAAAGATGGCCTAGTCGGCCATCACTGGAAAGAGAGGCCCATTGGACTTGCAAACTTTATATGCCCCAGTACAGGGGAATACCAGGGCCAAAAAGGGGGAGTGGGTGGGCAGGGGAGTGGGGGTGGGTGGATATGGGGGACTTTTGGTATAGCATTGGAAATGTAAATGAGTTAAATACCTAATAAAAAATGGAAAAAAAAATGGCTACTCCAGCTTGTTTCTTCAGACCGTTTGCTTGGAAAATTGTTTTCCAGTCTTTCACTCTGAGGTAGTGTCTGTCTTTTTCCCTGAGATGGGTTTCCTGTAAGCAGCAGAATGTTGTGTCCTGTTTGTGTAGCCAGTCTGTTAGTCTATGTCTTTTTATTGGGGAATTGAGTCCATTGATATTCAGAGATATTAAGGAAAAGTAATTGTTGCTTCCTGTTATTTTTGTTGTTAGAGTTGGGATTCTGTTCTTTTGTCTGTCTTCTTTGAGGTTTGTTGAAGGATTACTTTCTTGCTTTTTCTAGGGCGTAGTTTCTTTCCTTGTATTGGTGTTTTCCCGTTATTATCCTTTGAAGGGCTAGATTTGTGGAAAGGTATTGTGTGAATTTGGTTTTGTCATGGAATACTTTGGTTTCTCCATCTATGGTAATTGAGAGTTTTGCTGGGTATAGTAGTCTGAGCTGGCATTTGTGTTCTCTTAGTGCCTGTATAACATCTATCCAGGATCTTCTGGCTTTCATAGTCTCTGGTGAGAAGTCTGGAGTAATTCTAATAGGCTTGCCTTTATATGTTACTTGACCTTTTTCCCTTACTGCTATTAATATTCTGTCTTTATTTAGTGCATTTGTTGTTCTGATTATTATGTGTTGGGAGGAATTTCTTTTTTGCTCCAGTCTATTTGGAGTTCTGTAGGCTTCTTGTATGTTCATGGGCATCTCTTTCTTTAGATATGGGAAGTTTTCTTCTATAATTTTGTTAAAGATATTTGCTGGCCCTTTAAGTTGAAAATCTTCATTCCCATCAACTCCTATTATCCTTAGGTTTGGTCTTCTCATTGTGTCCTGGATTTCCTGGATGTTTTGAGTTAGGATCTTTTTGCATTTTGCATTTTCTTTGATTGTTGTGCCCATTTTCCCTTTGGAATCTTCTGCACCTGAGATTCTCTCTTCCATCTCTTGTATTCTGTTGCTGATGCTTGCATCTATGTTTCCTGGTCTCTTTCCTAGTGTTTCTATCTCCTGAGTTGTCTCCCTTTGGGTTTTCTTTATTGTTTCTACTTCCATTTTTAGATCCTGGATGGGTTTGTTCAATACCATCACTGTTTGGTAGTGTTTTCCTGTAACTCTCTAAGACATTTTTGTGTTTCCTCTTTAAAGGCTTCTAGCTGTTTACCTGTGTTTTCCTGTATTTCCTTCTTAAAGGAAATACATCATCATCATGAGAAGTGACGTTAGATCCATGTTTTGCTTTTCTGGTGTGATGGTGTATCCATGACTGGCTACAGTGGGAGAGTTTGGTTCTGATGATGCCAAGTAACCTTGGGTTTTGTTGCTTCTGTTCTTATGCTTGCCTCCTGCCATCTGATTATCTCAAGTGCTTGCTGCCCTCAATATATCTGATTAGAGCCTGTCCTTCCTATAATCCCAGTTGATTCAGGACTCCTCAGAGTCCAGCTTTCTCTGTGATCCTTTGATTGTGGGCTCCTGTGAACCTGTGATTCTGGGTGCGTCAGAGGTTTTGGCAGTCAAGCTTCCTCTGAGACCCTAAAATTCTGGTGTGACCCAGCTCCTGTTATCCTGGGATCCTGTTGTTCTAAGATCCTGGGCGTGTTACAGTGCCTAGAAGTGGTGTCTCCTTTGAGGACTGTAAAGCTGTCTGGTCAGTGATCCTAAGATCGAGTGGAGAGTCCTCTAGGGACCGTGGGGGTGTCCGCCAACTCCGCCCCCTAGGTGACCGGATGCTGGCGCTGACCGGAAGGATGGTTTTGCTTTTATTAACTTCTCAGATTTTATTTAGTCGATGGGGTAGAAACATTTCGAGTAGGAAGAAAGATCCACCAGGGAGTTTTCTTTAGCCAGACTGGCAAGTGGACTTCTCAAGATGAGTCCTGGTCCAACTCAGGGTCCACGTGCAGTTAACAATGAAAACCCAACAATGAAAAAACATCGAGTTAGCTCTAAGTTTGTTCGTTAGCGTTGTGAAGTATAAAGAACGGTTCTGGAACACAGAGAGCCCTGTGCAGGGGCCAGTTTTTTTTTCAATTAGTCAGACATTAAAGGCCCCACCTGCCACTTTGAGGGGGGCTGGGTGTCAAGAGGGTTGGCAAAGGGTGCCAGGGGATGGCCCCCTATACCTGTCACACTTCTGAGAGCTTGGCTACACTTTAAAGAGTATAGATGCTGTCACAGCCTCTTCAGACCTTGCTTATTTTACTATTAGATGCAAACAGTTCACACTTTTCTCTAATGTTTTATTAGAAAAATTCAAAATTAATTCAATATTATGACAAAAAGCCAAGCCAAGCCATGGGACAAAGTCCTGCTTTGTTTTGGAGTCGCCTGGGTAACACCCCCAAGTGTGTGCTTGCCCGCTCCTGCCCTCCCCCAACCCTCTGTGAAGGAACCTTAGTTTATGAATTACAAGCCTTTTCATTTCCTCCAGGTTCTTGATGAGAGATCGGGGGATGCGGCCACCAGGTGGATGTGGTATTCGGCGTTTATGAACTCGGTCTGGCTTCCCAGAGGGATGGGGGACTAAGAAGCAGACGTGTTTACTTTGCTTCCAATAAAACCCCCCAAACTCCTTACTTATTAAATAAGTATCATCGTGTGGTGATAGCCTGTATTTATTGGGTGCCTCCTGATTGCCACACACAGTGTGGGGGCGCTCCCTTCGCATTCCACAGCTCACAATGCACTGTAGCCCTGCCTGTGCTTTATGGCTGAAGAACCCAGGCCATTCTGAGTACACAACCTGCCCAAGGTGTCACAAAGAAGAGACCAAGATCCCTGCATGCCCCAGCACGCATGCCCTAATCGATTAGGGGGAACTGGGATTTGGTTCCTTGCTGCTCCAGTCCAGAAGCTGCACGATTTCACACCAGCCTTCTAATTATTACAGTAACTGGTACTGGCTTCAAAACGACCCCCCAAGGGACTCCCTCACCAGAAGGGACTCATTATAAGATTAAGGGAGACAGGATGTGTGTCTCTGACCCCAGTGCTAATGCCAGGCCTCCACTGTCTGGCGTCAATTCAGGGACCAGCATGCTGGGGCTTCTGAGCCATACATCGGCTTGTACTTGGACATCAGCAACCCTGAAAGTGAAGTGAAAAAGTGGCTGAAGGAGGCTTGGAAAGGAGGCCATTTTCTGTCCTGGTTCCATCCTCTGAGAGGCTGCTGCTGCTACCCAACCAAAAGCTACCAGCCATGCCGTGCAAAGCCACATAACAGTCTAGCAAAAACCCCACGAGACAGCAGGGCTGGCTCTCTTGATGCAGGACCTGCTGGTGGTCAGAGCCTCATGATACTCAGACTGGACCACACTGGATGTGGAGTGTGCAGGGTCTAGAGTGTCACCATCCCAGGTAGTGGCCAGTCCTTCTCTAGGCTCTCCAGGTCCAGCTGCAGCTAACTTCGGGAGCAAGGCTGGGAAGGCCAGAGCTAAATCCTGCAAAGAAACAGCCTAGTTTTCCAGTCCTAGGAAGAGATACCCAGAAAGACTGGAATAACTGGATAGCAGATCACATCTCACCAATGTAATCATGAAGAGAATGGGGACCTTGTCCACATCCTACATGAAGCGGGACAAACATCTATCCTCTATAGAAACAGAGCTCAAAATGTGTCCTTGCCCAGCCAAGGCTACATAGTGAGTGAGATCTTGTCTCATCCCCACACCCAAAGCATAAGCGCCCCCTTGTCCATCTCAGAAACCCCTGTCTCAAGGACAGCCTTCTGTCCATAAAGCCCAGGATGTCTGGCATGAAGCCATAGCTGGTCTTCTCAGAAATGAAGGGTCTTGTGGTGTAACAGAGGTACAAAGAATAGGACCACAAAGAACTAAGAAAGAGAGACCACCATCGTACAAGGCCACTGCCAGCACTCTGCTGTCCAACCACGTAGGGAACACTGTCTTGAGGTAACCCCACTCCTTTCCAGACTGCAAACTGACTCTAGGCACTATGCAGATTAGACTCAAGGGTTTGTCACTGCTAGGCAAGTACACTTTTTTCCTTGGTGTGTGGCCAGGCGTATTTTGGAGGTCTCCCTCCACAAGCAAGGCTTTCGGGACAATGATGGGATTCAGTACCCTTCCACATCCTCTTCATCCTCCCATCCAAGGAATCAGACTTTCTGGAAGGGCCACTTACCTTCTACTGGGTGGGCCACATCTTCATCTGTTCACATACCCTCCTGGAGAGTTGGCTGCACTTTCCAAGGTCAAGTTAGAACCTAGTTTAACTACTTACCAAGCTTCCTACTACAATTAAAGTGAGATCTAAAACAAATAGAATACTTAGAAACAGCAGGCATGGAGACATACCCTAAAATCAGCAGACAGAGACAAGCAGGTCTCTGTGAGTTCAAGGCTAGCCTGCTCTACACAGTGAGACCCTGTCTAAAACACAAACTTCTAACACTGGCTAAAAGGATGGCCTCTCTATCTCAGATGTACACATCTGGAAACTCAAAGCAGGCAAGAATGCTGGCATTAAGACCAGATTGAACGTATAAATAATAAATTGCCTGGGGTTATTTTGGAAGATATAGTCTATCTGGTCCCTAAAAATGTTCAATAAATGGCTGCTGAACAATAAGCAAATGAGAATAGTTTTTCCATAGAAGAGCAAAGTGTCCTCGGCTCTCCATACAAACTCTGTACAAACTAAGCACTGAATTTTTTTCAAAGGCAACAATGACCCAATGAAAGAAGGAATTAAAAAGATCAGTTTCCACCCTCAAAGACCACATGCTGCGTTTCACTGCAGCAAGGAGGCCAATGTCCCTGGAGGCATGTGGAATATCTCTGTTGTTGCTGGTCATGCCTAATCTCGTCATATGGTCTGCAATAAGGGTGCTGACTCAAGATCCCGGTCCCCAGGCTGAGTCAAGAGCTGCTCACATCTGAGCTGCGGGTCGGAGCCAGCTTGATGAGCACAGAGTGTTCCCAGGGGAAGGGGAAGAGCACCCAGCGACAGACTGAAGGCAGAGAGGGGAATCCCACTGTGAGCAGGGAATCCCACTGTGACGTGTGTAGTCCCTTGTGTAGTCCCAGCGTTGAAGCCAAACTGGCCAAATTTATTGGCATCTTAAAACCATCTTAAAACCAAGCCCTATATTTTACCACAGCTCTGTAGAGGAAGCTTTTGTGTGGGGACATACAGCTTCAAGCACAAGGTGGAAGGGCTGTACCACAAATGGCTAAAGTTCAGATCACAGGGCCTGGGGTCTATGAAGATGAAGCTGATGGCTGCCTGTGCCTTGGGACATGTACTGGCTAGGTTTATGTCAACTTGATGCAAGTTAGAGTGACCAGAGAGGAGGGAGCCTTAATTGGAAAAAAAAAATGCCTCCATAAGATTGGTTTGTAAGGCATTTTCTTGATTAGTGACTGATGAGGGAGGACACAGTCCACTGTGAGTGGTGCCATCCCTGGGCTGGTGGTCATGAGGAGCAAGGCAGTAAGCAGCACTCTTCCATGGCCTCTGCATCAGCTCCTGCCTCCAGGTGTCTGCCTTGTTTGCCTTCCCTGTCCTAACTCCCTTCAGTGATTGACTGTGATGTGGAAGTGCAAGCAAAATAAACCCTTTCCTCCCCAGCTTGCTTTTGGCCACGGTGCTTCGCCATAGCAATAGTAATTTTAACCAAGACATGCCATAACGGAGACAGTCCTTTATCTGTGCCTTGTAATATTTTGGAACACATAGAAAACTTGGAAAACACAAACCTGCAGAAACTTAGGAAACCCACCAACAATCTCAAGAAATAGCAGACGAAAAATAGCACTTTTTTTTTTCTTTTTTGCTATTTGAAAATCACTAGTCTTAATAAAATGCCAAAATGGGAAGTGTGCGATTTGATTTGTTGAGAACCATTCTGACAGGGTTGTCTTCTTTCTGCAACAATGCTGTGAGTCCCTCCTCTTGCCTTAGCATGTCTCCTGGGGACAGCCAGGAAACAAACACCTTCAACATTTTGTCATTGGAAATGCAGCTAGAAAAAACTCAGTCTCAGTGTTCAGGTGCTGGCTAGACTCTGGTTTTGATTACAAACATTAGCAATTTTGAGGGTCTGGTTTGAAGTCTAGATGTGAAATCTAGGCAAAGACAGAGCCTATTGCTCTGTGGTGTTTGCTTCAAGAAGCTTGGGTGAGGGGTGGACCCAGAAGATGCGACTCGGAACCAAGTCTAGCACGTTGAAGAATTGACTAATTAGTCGGAGATTGTTTCCATTAAATTAAAGGGATTCAAGTCCACTAAATTAACAGCTCCATTGGGATTACACTCAACGGTTCCCAGTGGAGTTGGAAACGTCAGTTTGGTAACCACCAATATCACAAGTTGGGAATCTTAGCCAGAGATGAACACCTTCCACTCTTCCTAAACCATGGAGAGCCTTTGGTAATAGATTCAGCCGGATAAGTGTGTGTAGAGAAACAGAGGTGAGCAAGCAACTAGACTCAAGGGAACATCTCAGGCCCAGGCTACAGCCAGGTACAGCTAAGACATGAAATGTGGGACTGGGCTGGAAGATGTCCACACACAAGGAAAGCAATGATTTCTGTTTATGGCTCCCATTCCCCACATACTGGTGATGCAAGTAAGAACACTACCAGGCTGGCCTCAGACTCCTCTGCCATTGGTAGTAGCTTTAGGTTACTGATCACAAATGCCCAAAAAGGCCAGGGGGTCAGATGTCCCTGGAGCTGAAACTCTAGGCAGAGCCTAACATGAGTCCCAGGATGCCAGCTCAAGTTGTCTGGAGAAGCAGCACTCGGTCCTAACCACTGAGCCATCTCTCTGGGCCCCTGATCCCCTAATAATTCCTCAATTTCCTCTTACTTTTGGTTTGTTTTAGTCTATGTCCTAAGATTAAACTTTAAGGATTTGAGATTTTTCATTTTAAAAATGTATGTGTTAATGCTATTTATTTCCCTAACTGCACTCCATTCATTTTGTTATATTGAATCTTCATTTCAGTTTACCTCAAACTATTTTCTCTGTTTACTATAATTATTTATTATTATTATTATTATTGTTATTATTATTATTATTATTCCATTTTGACCCTCTGGTCATTTGGTCATTTAGAAGTGCACTGCTTAATTTCCAATGTTTCTGAGTTTTCTAAATGCTTTGTTTCTAAAGTCATCCATTGTGATCAGAGACCATGCTGTCCAGTTCTTTTAACTTATCGGGGCTTCTTTTGCAGGCCATTGTGTGATTTATCCTGAAGAATGTTCCATTGGAAAGAATGTGGTCTGGTGTTGCTAGGTGGAGGGGCCTGTGGGTGTCCCTTTAGGTCGAATGAGTTTATGATATAATTCAAGTCTTTCATTTCTATTCTGACTTCTTAGCCACTCTACTCTGTAAGAGTTAATGAAGAGTCAACCTACTGAGAGGCAAGCTCCTTCTGCCTGGGTGCTTGTGCTGGGACACTGCTATTCTTCACGGCTTTGGATCCAGCAGAAGCATCAGCTCGTCTTGGGTCTTGCACCTGCTGACTTTGGACTGGAATGTACTTGATTGATACTCCCAGTTCTCAGGCTTTGGAAATCAGATAGGAATCTCAGCTTTGTCCTTGCTGGGTCTCCAGCTAACTAACTGCAAGTCTTGGGGTTTCCCAGGCTCTGTAACTGTGTCTTGATAAGAAATATCCTATTGTTCCTTGCTTTCCTGGAAAACCCTAGCATAGGAGGCATTAGAAGGGACACCCAGGGATCTCTTAGTCATGCATTAGAATGCCAGTGTCACACAATAGGAAGCTGAATGCTGCTACATAGCAAGGATTAACACACTGCCACTCCGTGGAGAAGAGAGATGGGGGAAGACTCTACTGATGCTGGCTGTAGCTCCTAGCTCCTCTGGGTCTGCTTCCAAGCTCACCCTGAACCGTACAGGATCCTGAACTGTCCTCACTAGTCGTGTGCGATACACTTTTCTCTAATGGATCCCATGTGGCTTTTCTGTAAACTTGTAATAACAAATCTTGACCCTGATAAAGTGAGTCAAGTTCAGTTATTTTTTAAGTATCCCTGCTTAAATAGACTTAATTGTAGTTTAACTCTACGACTGAACTACATGGAGCCTGGCCTGTTGGCGCCTTGATCACTGGCTTTGTTCCTGATGGAAAAAAACCTCACATGTCCTACACGGTAGGTGCTAAGGTAGAGGAAATTCATTCAGTGGGCACTCTGGGAGTGTTCTCTGTAACACCAACTAATGATGGAGCTCAAGGTCAAGCTGAATTCTGGTTCAGTCCCTACAGAAGTCACCAAGCTTGGAAGGAGCTCCAGAACCTTCCTCAACAGAGGTGAGAGTGTTGTGCCTTTATTTAATCCCAGAACCATTCTAGGCCACTCTGGGGAAGAAATGCATCTTCAAGTAAGACAGTGCCCTTGAAGGGTCTTGGCTTGGGGCTTCCAGCATCACACCCTTGGCAGCTGGAACAAAGCTGTAGACAAGAGAGCTGTGATCACCCCTTCAGCCTTCGTCACCCCTTCAGGTCTGCAGCCTCTCTGATTATCTCCACTATGTATCCCCATGGCCACCACCCCCTTCTCAGGCCTGTGCTCCCTTCTGAGATGGCTAGTGGCAAATGCCTTCCCTTATGCTCACAGCTGACACCCATGGTTGAAGGATACATCTCGCCACGACACAGCTACTACCAGCAGCTATTACTACAACTAGACTATTAAGAAATGGTTTACGTTGAGTAGAACTTTATGGTCACGAAGGTTGGTGGAGGGGGTGGGGAACCTTCCCAGGAATCATTCCAGCTGTATCAAGCACAAATAAGTAGAAAGTGTTGCTACACTAGGCCAACTGGCTCAGACAGAATTTAAAGAGGAAAAGTTATTAGTTAAGGTTGAAAGAAAGCTGGCAAGAAATACATGACCCGGGGCACCTTAGTTGAAGAGCAGAACTAAATGTCCTTTCAATTCACTTGCTTATGCTACACAAAGACCCCATTCCTCATCCTTCTCGGTCCTACCCCACCTCCCCTACACACTCTTTCCTGTCGCTCTCTTTCCACCTCCAGTTCTACTGTCTGCCTTGCATGTCCCATGAGGTGCCATGCTGGACAGAAAGAGCACGCTTGTTCCATCCTCTCTGGAATCAGATTCTCCTCCTTCAACCACACAGCTCTCCAGGGAGGGACCAGGCCTCCTGCCTTCAGAGGTACATGCATGACCCAGCCCATTTCTGGAATGTTTTGGCTTGAAACTAAGGAAAGAGAGGCGACTCCTGGTTAATAATGAAGAGTGTTATAACACCTGCTTTGTTGGTAGCTTTGTCTTCTGAGATGTTTAAGACTATCCTGAAGCCAATGTGCACAGAAAGAAAGAGGCAGAGAGAGTGTGAGCAGCACATATCACCCTCTGTCTCCAGGTATCCCCAGACAACCTATACCTTTAACTGCTCGGAGGTTGTCTATGTGAGCCTTGATTCTTTGATCCCAAACTAGACACAGGTACACCTCTGTCCTCAGGGTTTTAACACATTCTAGATACACAAGTAAGTGGATCAACTGGAGGATGTGTGACACAGACACAGCCTTGACTCTCTAGGCCAGCGCATCCTCAAGCATGAAGGTGGCTTTCAGTCTTAAGACTCCCCAAGGAGTCTTGTTCAATAGCCAGCTAACCTGAAATGGAAGCATTTCTTTATTTCCTCATGCTTCGCTAGGCTCTGGAATGAGACTCTGGTGCTCCATCACCAGGTACACTCAGGCAGGCACCACTGAAACACGAAGTGCCCTGTTTGCATGGATCATGGAGGATTGGATCCAACCCTCCGGCTCCAACCCAGAACTGAACTCTTACATCTTCCCTACTGTTCGAATTTGATGTTTATTCTGCTAGAGACAGGTCTTTAATGGGGGAGGGTTGGCAAGAAAGGCCCCAAACTGGCTGCTAAGAGAATATAGATCAGCAACCCTCAAAGAGCCAACCCTCGACCCACACACTGACGTCATTGTCCTGTGGATAGCTTTCTTCTCCAGCTACGGAATCACAACACACTGAAGCATGCTGCACGGGCCTAACTTCCACCCTTTCTGCCCCTGTCATTGTATCCATCTTTTTGGCATGCTACTATAAACTTTCTCCCAAATGTAGAACCCCAACTTCAGAGGGATATGTGGGTGAGGCCTTGAGCTAGAGGAACAGAGAGGTGGTTCTCAATGCTTGGGTGCCAGGCCACTAACACACATAGATAAACATCAAGTTCGAATTTAAAATAGCACAAAGACCTTTTCCTCTGCTCTTCTAGGACTTTCTAAGTTAAAATACCCAGAGTTCCTTGGTGGTTTTTCAAAAGATGAGTGCCCCTCTCTTGATAAAGCGAAGAACAATGTAAGGCACCGTCGACATTAGTCATACCCAACACAGTTCCCAAGTCTCTCTGCTGACTGACACAGATCCTACCATTGTTCTGGGTGCTCACCAAAGGCCCTGGGTTCCTCTGGGACCGCTGAGAATTTTTAAGGTCATAAGTCTGGACCTCTGAGGGACATACTCCTCCCCCCCTCCCGCTCCCCCCGCCCCACAATCTAACCAGAAGTGGAATCCACCCTTTTAGCAGATAAGTCCTGAAGGCATTAGCTCATAATTGCCATCCGACTGGGTATTTTTAGTATGTGATAGGGTTTCCTCCTTTGCTTGATTCAGGAGGATGAGTCAAAAGAAACATTACAAAGATGCAAGTTAGAGAGCTGGAGAGATGGCTCAGCAGTTAGGGACACTCACTGCTCTTCCAAAGGACCCACATCAGACAGTCCATAACTGTCTATAGCTCCAGCTCACAGGGATCTGATGACCTCATCTGGCTTCTGTAGGGACCCACGTACTCGCAGTATACACTCACAAAGACCCACACACATACAAATAAAAATCAAGTAAATCTTGAAAATAAAGAATGCAAAGTTTCCCAATGCTTCCAGTCTCCTGTACCCCAGATGTTTCCTTCACCCACTGAGAAGACGGCCTCACACCCATCAAGAAGCTAAGGATGACTTGGCTGGGGGGCTAGGAAGCCACCTTCAGTTTACAGAGCATCCTGGCAATCACAGGCCTTAATCAGACTCAGTGAAGTCTAGGTAAATAGAGGTCAGTTTGGGTTTGTTCCTTGGATCCAACAAGTCTGCCGTCACCCAGTGTGTGTGTGTGGGGGGGGGGGAGGGAGGCTGTAAAAGTGCCAGAGGTGCATATTTAACAACTGCCAACAAACCTAAGACCAAACTCCTTTAGAGACACACACACACAAAAAAAACAGTATGGCTGGTGATACTGTCTGCCTCCAAACAGCCCAGTCCAGAGAAGCCAGGAGAAATGCAACTTATTCTAAGGGTTGGACTGTCACTTTAAAGACAAGTACTAGGTTTGCCTTCCTGCCTGCTCAGATCCGTCTGCCTTGTATCTGGAGAATCCCTGGGTAGGCGAGGCTGCTACAAGAATGGCAGCTCAGGAGTCAGGCAGGGGTATCCTGGAGATGGAGACCCTCTCCTTTCTCATTCTGATGCAATCCAACACTGCTGCCACCAGGGTCTCAGAGCTCTACTTGTCATTATTCACCTCTTCTATATTTGGAACCACTTTAGGGGGAATGTCGACACAGTTAGAAAGCCATTAACTACAAGTCTCTAATACATACATTGTGTGTGTGTGTGTGTGTGTGTGTGTGTGTGTGTGTGTGTGTGTGTGTGTGTGTATTTTTTAATGCTCTTCATTACAGACGAAAGATTTGTGGTTGGGAAGTGGAACCAGAGAGGCACAGAGAGGAACTCAGGCACAGAGAAGTTCAGGCTCCTAGTGAGTCTCTCTCAGGTCACTTGTGGTAGCTTTTGGCCGGCGGGGTGGGGGTTGGTCAGTCCTATCTGAGAAATTGAGCTAAATGTCTTCTCTGCTTCTTCAGCAGGAGGAGCAGGCTCCTGTCCTCCCTCCTGCAGCTAATGAGCACCAGATGGGGATAATCTTAGTACTCAGGAGCAGGAGAGCTATGAGTTAGATACCAGCCTGAGCTACAGAGCAAGTTCAAGGACAGACCCGGACCACAGAGACCTGCTTGTCGGTCAGTGTGATAAGAACTTACCGAGGGCAGCAGGGGACAGATGTCAGGTCCACAGTTTCAGCCTCCACTGCACTTAAGCCTGACATCCCTTTGATGTTCTCAGGGTCTCACTCGCCAAATGTGAATAAGCATTTGTGGATCACGTGCGTCGTCAGGATGGTGAGTGAGTGAGGTGTGTTTTCCTGCTAGCTCCCTGTAAGAGCTCAGCACAGTTCATTCACCGAGTACCTCCCTTTTGGAAATATGTCCAGAGAAGCTAGTGACTTGGTCAAGACACCACAAACATAAACTGACAAGGCCAGGTTAGACGATTAAATCTGAGCCCCAGTGGGGGTTGGGGGGGGGGGGAGGAAGGGAGGGGAGGGGATAAAGAGATCTCCATACCCTGCATTTACTGAGGTTTATAAACATTTGGTCATTATAAGATACTATATAGTTACCCTATGATACGATACTCCAGCCCATCCATGTGCCTTTGAGCGTGTCCCAGTCAGTGGGTACAGACACGCAAGGACATGACAAGGCCATGGCCTCCGTTAAAGCAGGACTGGCTGTACAAGAGCAGGGACTCCTGTTCACCAGGTCAGAGTAGGGCCCAGAGGCTGTGCATCCCAACAAGTTCCCAAATGATGATGATGGGCTGGTACCCCACTGGGCCGCATTTTCTGAGAATTCTGCTTGGTGAATTTACCTGCTCCTGCCTGTACATCCTGCGACTGGCTATGCGTTCACACAGGTTGCCTTCCTTTCCCCCCTTACATCATGATTCTGATAGTCTGAGTCCCCGGCTTGGCTCATCTCATTAGAACTCCCCAAGTGAGTTCCTTAACTGGAGTATCCTACCCAATGGGGTAAGAGGACCCCATTTCAACAGTCACAACACTCTGGTTCTACATAAACAGCTAGGGTCATAACGGAGCTGCCTCACCTCAGTAGACAAGACTGATTCTAGAGCCAAACTCTGGTGCTGGTAGGGAGCATGGAGAGTGGGCAGAATGGCTTGAGAAGAGCTCGTGGCACACATTAGTCCTCTGTCTGATGGATAGCTGGCAAAGCTCTTCTCCCCTTCTGTGGTCTCCCTCTTCAGTCTAACAGTTCTCGTGTGTTCCCACTTGGTTAACTGTTGGTCGAATATTCTGACAGACCTAGACCCTGGTCAGAAAGTGTTTACTGAGCCTGCATCCTGAAGAGTGTTTTCCGAGACTGCATTGTGAGGTTCACACCTTTCTTTTTCCCCCCGAAAAGTTTTGAAGTTTCAAGTCTAACACTAAACACAGAAAACAAACAATCAAACAACCCAATTTTAAAATGGGCTACAGAACTAAATGAATACTTCTTAAAAGGAGAAACACAAATAGCTAAGAAATATTTAAATAGTGTTCAACATCTTTACTGCAGAGAAAATGGGAGCTAAAACTACTTTGAGATGATGTCTTGTCCCAGTGAGAATGGCTGAGATTGTGGTGACAAGTGACAGAGAGAACAGGAACTCTCATTTATTTCTGGTGAGAGTGTAAACTGACATAGCCACTGTGGAAGTCACTGAGGAGGGTCCTCAAACAAGCAAACACCCCTAGAACTAGACTGACCCATGAGACCATTCTTGGGCACACACCCAAAGAACTGGCTTATTTCACTACAGCTATACCGGCTCATCCATGATCACTGATGCTCTAACTACAATAGCTAAGGACACGGAACCAGCCAGAATGCCCAGCAACTGATGGATAATGAAAACGTGGTGCCTGTTAACAATGACATTTTGGTCAGCTGTAAAGAACTGGAATTATGAAATATGCAGGTAAATGAATGGAGCTGTAAAATAATTATACTGAGTGAAGTGACCCAGACCCAGAAAGACAAAGTTCTCACTCATGTATGGATACTAGCACTAAATCTTTAGATGTGTTTAATTTGGAGTACCAGTAGACATGGGGGCCACTGTGTGTTGGGGAGACCCCGGGGATGGAAGAACATGGATGTAATGGGGGCAGGGGGGGGAGAAGCAGAGCAATGGGGTATGGGGTGAGAGAAGAATACTTCATCACAACAATAAAAAGCAGATCAATACATAGGATATTGTTCAGAAAGTGAAGAAAGTACCATTTGATATCCTGTGTGGAAATTTCCACATGGGAATCAGAGAGTAGGGCAGAAACTAAGAATTCTGAGTGCGGCGATTGGAGTGGTATTTGTCTTCAATCAGTGTGCTGCTGTAACAGAAAGCCAGAGACTGGTTAACTTAGGAAGAAGAAAGGTTTGTGTTACACTGTTCTGGAGTCTGGGAAATCCAGGATGGAGGGAGGACACAGCATCTGGAAAGGGCATTTTGATGCATCATTCCATGACAGAAGGCCGAGAGGGCATTGCGTGTACAAGAAAAGGAAGGGGACCAAATTCATCCTGAGTCCACCCTTGTGATAACTAAGCCCTCCAAAATGTCAGTGTTCATGAGGACAGAGCCCTCACAGCCTCATCAAAGGTCTCACCTCCCAACCATATTGTAGTGAGGACACTCCATCCATCACATGACGCTGGAGACACACCACAGCAGCGTTGGTTCAGATACCTGGAACAGTCTGAGCTGCCCAAATCCCAAACATAAAGGAAACTTCTACCTCAGAAAGATCTTCCATGGTGAGTTTTCCATGACACAGCCGGCTTTTTACCTAACTGTTTATCCCAACAAACTCTAGAGGTATGGAAAGAGAGACCTGGTAACTTGGAAAATCTCCCCCTCCCTCCTCACCGCTCGCACAGCAGGCAGTAGCTATGTGCTGTGTGCCTGTCGAGTCTACTGTTCTTTGAACTATTTTAGGAACAGCTCCTCACTACTGAGACTTTTCCATGCGACATAAATTCCTCAGGTTCTCGACACGCAGTCGCTGCTCCCGAAATGTGACATATTTGGAAGTCCCCATGGCCTTGGCTAAGATCTTAATGGGGTAGCCTTTTTAAAGTTCTTATTCCCCTCTTTCCACGCCAGGCAATGAAACATTTCCTGCCCCCCACCCCCTTAAAAAATAAGCCCTCCAGGTCGGAGGCTTCTGTTGAGCCTGTCTATTTAGGCCCTGAGGTTAGCCTGAGAATAAGTCAATGTATAAAAATAAGCTGGACTATGAAGGTCACTTATTTAAAAAGAAAAACAAAACAAAACAAAACAAAAAGACCCTCCTAGCCTTGGAGGGAACTCCTGTTAAAAGATGTCTTGAGAATGGGGTCAGATCTGGCCTCTTCCAACCCGTGAGACGAAGACAGGCTCAGAACCAGATATCAGACTGTCCGAGCACTGTCTGCCTCAGCAGGGCGAACACAGAGAAGATCAGTATGGGCTCAATGTGGGCCTTTCTCCCCACACGCTCCTACATGGAACTTTAGTTTGCTTTTCTGTTACTGTTTGCTTTTTCTGTTTGCATGGTACTTGTCAACACCATAATCAAAAGCAAGTTGGGGAGGAAAGAATTTTAGCGTATGCTTCAAGGTGAGACAATCACCACTGAAGAAATCCAGGGAAGGAACTTCAAGGCAGGAACTGAAGCAGAGACCACAAAGGAAAGCTATTTAGTGGCTTGCTCCCAGACTCCTAGTCACTAACTTTCTTATGCAGCCCAGACTCACCTGTGTAGGAATAGTACCACCACAGAGAGATGTCCCCTCCTACATCAACTAATAATCAAGAGAATGCCGTCTCACATGGCAACCTGGCCCAGCAGTTCTTCAGTTGAGGGTCCCATCCACTACCAGCCATCACACCCACTGACCCGGGCTGCCTCTAAATGCTTCTACGTCCTCAGTGCCACTGAACCGTTCTGGTTCTGCTATGACTTTTGGTATTTAAAGCAAATTCCACTTGTGAGGCCTCGGTCCACTCACCGCCCTGTGGACCCTCTCCTTCCCAGTGCCCTTCTTCCTCTGTGGACATTTCCAAGATCTGCCTGGGACAGAGCATCCCTCAGACAAGGATCAGAGAGACGGAGAGCACATGGGTGTGTTCTCCGTTTCCTTTAGCCCCTGTGTCTTTGTGTGCCTCTAACACAGCCTCTTTCCGGAGCAGGCACTCCCTGGCTTAACAATCTCTGGGTAATGAAGAACAAGTTCCTGAGCAGGGACCTACAGGAAGGGAGGAGAGGAAAACCATCCAGGTGAATTAATTACTCCAGGAAAGTCCTGAAGTAATTGGGGCTTCCTTGGCCTGAGAATAATAGCAAAGGAAAATCAATTTGTAAGCCAAAAATATTCACATCTCCATCTATGACTGGATATATATGTTCCACCCATACACGTGTTCTCCCTTGGCTGTGTGTGCCAACACAAATACCCTTTTCTTTCTCAAGGTCATCTGGAGAAAATGAGAGAATTCCAGAGAACCCCTTTAAGTACAGATACAATGAACATATGTTCTCAGCCACCTCCACAGAGACAAAGAAACAGCGAGGGACACGCAGCCAGGACCAATGGAGAAAGATCTGGTCTTTTGTTTTTCCCTGTGAGATGGGGGTCTCACTGAAGAGGCCCAGCTGACTTCAAAACCAAGATCCTCCTGTGTCAGGGTCCCCAGTGCTGGGGTTCTGGGTGTGCTTCCCCAGGCCTGTTGTGGTAAATGTGCTGCGGTGGTTGGATGTGTGAGCTGGAAATAATTAGTTCTCATAGACTCACAATTTCTAACCCTACTTTGTCCAGCTTAAAGAAACAGAGGAAAGGGATTAATGCTTGCCCTGCCCCTGTGGTAGCCCAGCACGTGAATGCCCATCTGCATACAGCTCCAGGATGATATACGCTTACCCCATCTTACAGCTGAGGCAGCTTGAAAGACCACGGCGAGGGCACAGTATGACCCCTGGGAGTGCTGACAGCAGACTGTAGACACAGGATCCAAATGTAGCTATTGCCCTAGCCTCATGGTAGACCACAAACGGAATCTTAACACTAATCATTAAGAAAACATTAAGGTACACAGGCTCTTATTCTGTCCTTTCTTCTTTCTCTAAACTGGGTGACCAATGAGCCCATAGCTCTGAAGTTCAATGAACAAACCCCCAAAGAGAGGGGCTGTGGAGATTGCTTAATGGGTAGGGCACTTGTCCTGCAAGTGTTAGAGTTTGAATCTTTATAACTGTGCTGGCTAGTTGTCTGTCAACTTGACACAAGTTGAAGTCATTTGAGAGGAGAGAACCTCAATTGAGAAAAAGCCTCCATCAGACTGGGCTGTTGGCAAGCTTGTAGAACATTTTCTTAGTTAGTGATTGATGGGATTCCGTTGTGGGTGGTGGCATCCCTGGGCTGCTAGTCCTGGGTTCTATAGGAAAACAGCCTGAGGAGTGAGCCAGTATACAGCAGTCCCTGCTGTTTGCCTTCCTGTCCTGACTTCCTCCAATGATCACTGTGATGTGGAAGTATAATCCAAGTCAATCGTCATGGTTTATAATTGTAGAACTAGAAAACCAGGCCAAAAGTCAATGGAAAGCCAGGCACAGTAGTACATCTGCAATCCCACTGCTCCTACACTGATTTAAGGGACAGAGGCAGGAGAATTCCCAGAAACCCATGGGCCAGCTGGCCTGGCATAATAGTAGCAAACAAGGGATCTAGCCTCAAAGTTGAAAGAGGAGAGCTAGCACCTAAGCTTGTCTCTCTGACCTCAACATACACACAGTGACATGAGCCTACACACATACACACACACACACACACACACACACACACACACACACACACACACAGAGAGAGAGAGAGAGAGAGAGAGAGAGAGAGAGAGAGAGAGAGAGAGAGAGAGAGGCCCATTTAAAAGAAAAATACCCAGAGGAATGAGATCATCTCTTGGCAGGGGTATGGAGGGAAGAGAAAGGTTTTTAGGTGAAAATGATTATTAAATTAGGATTGGAAGTATGCCTACATTTGGAGTTCATCACACATTTTGGATTCTGTTTTATTAACCGGCTCCTATGAGCCCCATCTGACCTTTGTCTTGCCACCCTCTGCTAAGCTCCTGGAAGGAAGGGCATGTGCTTCATTCATCACAAGACCAGCAGAGAAGGCTGCTGGCAAGGCAGTTAGAGTGGAAGGGGAAAAAGGAAAGGAAAGAAACACACACTCAAGGAGACTAGATTGGATTTTTATACCTTGACTCCTGGACAACTGCATTTTGAGATAACTCATCCCTTCCTCTCCAGGCTGTGTCAAATAAGACAGTGGGTAATGGGGTCTGTGAATGGCTTGTAGACAGTGGGTAATGGGGTCTGTGAATGGCTTGAAGGCAGTAGTAACAGGGTCTCTGCACTCATGACATTGGACTATTATAACCTAGTGTTTGGAATCACATTAAACCTATACATTCATTTTTGGTTTGTTTTTTGTTTTAAAGATTTGTTTGTTTGTTTGCTTATTATAAGTACACTGTGGCTGTCTTCAGGTACACCAGAAGATGGCATCAGGTCTCATTCAGATCTCATTACAGATGGTTGTGAGCCACCATGTGGTTGCTGGGATTTGAACTCAGGACCTCTGGAAGAGCAGTCAGTGCTCTTAACTGCTGAGCCATCTCTCTAGCCCAACCTTAACATTCTTTAGGGCAAAAATACTTTGTAGCCAAGTTTTGTGCCCTAAGCATAAACCACAGGGCCTGACCCACAGAAGATGCTCTTTAGCATCCGTTAAGTGACAGGGGACCTAGTTTTGACTATAGAGTCTTGAGCAAACTGTTCCTCAAGAACTCCTCAAGAACTGGGCCACACAGGGAATGAGGGACAACCATTCCTATCCTGAGAGAGCCTTTACTTTCACTTGTGTGACCAGAAGAGGCAGAACCAGAGACAGGGTGGAGAGCCACTCAGGATGATGGTCAGAGTAAGATACCACTCAAAGCAAAAACAAAAGTGCCGTGTGTGGGAAGGTTAGAAAGAGGGGACATAACATCTGGCTTAGGGGTCTGAAGAAACCTGAAAGGGGAGATCTTGAAGAAGTGTTCTCCACTGCTGACAAGAAGTGGCAAGGGGAAGAGAGCGCATCGTGAAGGTCGTGTCATTTTACAAAATGAAGAAACACAACCAGGAAGGTTACCAGAAACACTGGCAATTACTTGGGGAGAGCTCCACGCTGCCATGGGAGAGTGCGTGCCACAGTCAACAATGGGTGTATTTAAGGAAGCGAGGCCAGGCAGTTTTCAGAGACAAAAACGAGGAGTTACATCAGATATTTTGAAACAATAATCTTTGGCCACAGTGAACCACAGACAGTTGCTGGGCAGATGTCCTTGAAGATAGACTTTTGTTTTAGGTTTCGGAGGCCTGGGCGAAAGATGGATTCTTCGGTGGTTTAGGGAGGGGCTCGGGGGTGGTTTCTATCAGCAAGCACAAGGAAGAGCATCCTTCCAAGGTCTCCCCACTCTCAGCCTTCTTTCCTTTCTCATACTTGTGGTTGCTGCTGCTGTCAGGGCTGACTGGCAGCTACGACACTTCTTTCCCAGGCAGGGGGAGAGAAGATGGATAAACAGGCAGGCTCCAGGAAGATGCTGGGCACCAACTCTTTAATAGAATCTTGAGGTGCCTGCAGCAATGGGAAAACTGCTCAGGGCAGTGGTTCAGAGCCACATGACACATGTACAGAAAAGCCCGTGCCTCAGGGAACTTCAGAGGGTCTTGAAGCAGAGTCATGATATAACCAGAGAGCTGTGTTCTACACAAGAGTCTTTTCTTTTTCTTTTTTTAATATGTGAGTACACTGTCGCTGTCTTCAGACACACCAGAAGAGGGCGTCAGATTTAATTACAGATGGTTGTGAGCCACCATGTGCTTGCTGGGAATTGAACTCAGGACCTCTGGAGAGCAGTCTGTGCTCTTAACCACTGAGCCATCTCTCAAGCCCTATGCAAGATTATTAATGCTGCCAGTCATTTTTCCTGTATCTCAAAAGATGACAGATTGCAATGCAATAGGCCACACGAACAAAGCACACTGAGTTTAATCTGCACAATAGTTGAAATTGTAAAATATAACCCTGTAGTTAATGACTATTAAGGAATATATTATAGGGGGTAAAGGTGACAGAATCCACCGTTAGCTATCTATTGCTAAGCAACTTAAAACAACACATTTATTACCTCTGGTCTTTTTTTTAAAGGTATTTTCTTTATTTATATTTCAAATGTTATCCCCTTTCCTAGTTTTGCCTAGTTGGCCATCAATGGGAGGAGAGGCCCTTGGTATTACCTGTTTTTGAGGCTGGGGGGAGGCAGCTCTTACTTCAGAGCATCTCAAAAAGCTGCCATCAAGGTGTCAGTCAGGGCTAGGGTCTTGATGGAAGGCTCAACTTGGGGTAGATTTGCTTCTATGAAGTGATTGCTGGTAGGATTTGGCTGATGGCACCATGGGACTTTGGTTCCTTGCCTTCTTCTGCACTTTGGAGGTTGCAGGCCCTCCATGCCTCTCCACCACGGCGCCTTACGTTATCAAAAGCAGACAGGGAGCTGCTGAGTCTCTCATAACTTTGGGAGAAACATCCTTTCACCATTGCCAGGATTTTATTGTAAAACCACCATCCTCCAGGAAAGGGGTTCCATAGGACTGTAAATGCACCAGACAGGGATCTCTTGGTGCCATCTCTGGAGGCCTGTCTGTCATCTCAGTATTTCACAGAATTCTTATTAAAATTCACAAAACTCACAGTGAAATGAGGAGGAATTTTCAAACAATTATGGCCAAATGACCTGACAGATCTTGGGATCCATGCAGAGAAAGAGTTCACTCCATGGAACGTCACAGTCAAGGATTAAAAATTGTGTCGGTGAGTACTGCCTTAGAGAGATGGGGTCCTAAGATGCAGGGGACTGGGCAACCACAGAGCTCCTCCTCACAGTGAACACCCATCCCCTGCATCCCCAACCGCATGCATGGCTGTTTGCAGAATGAAGCTCTGCCAGTCTCCTTCCATTCAAATCCTCAGCCCTGCTCAGGGCCCGGACACTGGAGTTGTGTGTGGATGAAATAAGATACTCCGTCTGGTTCATATCCTTCCCAGGAGTGCTTCCTTCACATAAAGAATGTGCCAGCTGCATTCCTGAAGATGGGAAAGCAAATGCTGCCAGGACTGATTTGGGATTCTTGGAGGAACATCGTTAGGACAGACAGAAGAGGGACAGTGAGACAGGGGGCAATGGGATGAGTGTTGGTGACGATTCATAAAGCACTGTGCCTTTGATCTACAGGTCACCAGCTATTAATGGATTGCCCTGAGACATCCCTCCCCTTGCCATATACATTCTTGGAATTCTTCCAGAAAAGCCTCAAACCTTAGGGTTATCTTTTTCCTTTGTGTAATGCACTGGTCTTCCATTTATCATCCCTATGCGGTCGTGGGTAAAATTTCACCTTTTTTGTTGTTGTTCCAGATCCAGGCACACATAAGCACTGTCCCTGTAACTGATGCTTTGTGGATCCTGCTAGATATGCCGATCAGTAACTTCTCAGACAGCTCAGACAAAAGTTACCACCCAGCCAGAGCTGTGAGGCAGAGCGTCTCATGCACGGCCTTGCTAGTCAACTTGGCCTTCAGACGTTATCGCTGAATTTTTCCATCACACGACAGTGCCTGGTGGAAATGCCACAGGATATTAAACATGTCAACACCACACTTTTCAAGAAATGTGAGAAGCTGGCTCCAGCCACTAAGATGAGCATGCTCAGTCAGTGAGTAAGGCCCAGCCTCCCTTAGGTTAGCCCCCAGCGTTTCCCCAGACACCAATGTGGAAAGGCATAGGCTCTGGGCTGAAAGACATCAAAGAAGGGAAGAGTCTAGAGTACAGTGTCAAACAATACAAGTTATGCCAGGGAGTTAGCAACTTAGAGTTGTGCAATGTTAAACTCTTTGAGGAGAGGTTTGGTGGTCGGGGTGAATGGAGAGATTAGTTATATGCAGTTCACTTTGGGTTTCTATTGTCAAATCTCACTTCGAAAAGCCATATACTTTCTCTTAATGAGAGGGTGGGGGCAGACAGATTTAGAGAGACAGAGAAATAGGCAGGCAGGCAGGCAGACGGACGGACAGACAGGGGTGGAGTTGGGGCTGTGTGAACCACACTCCAGAGATCATACTGAGTGCGGCCACGCTGCTGCTCACGTTTGGAGTTTTCCACTGTGAATACAATACACATTTGGAACAAGGCACAGAACAAAACCACTCAGCTCAATGACTCATGGCACAAGAACCACATTAACCGCCACCCCAGTTAATGAAGGTGACTTTGCTACTCCCCAGAGCCCTTTATGTACCTCCCAGCCAACACCCACCTGAACCCACAAGAGCAACCAGTTTCACTCACCCTGAGGTAATCACTACCTCTCCTTTTTTACTGACTTAACACCAAGCACGAGGCAGTGAATAACGTAGCTTAATTCCACTGCTCTTTGAGCTTCTATTATGTCCACAGGGGGAAAGAAAGCATGCATACAGGGTGTTAAGAAATCCACCGATGCTGCTGTGGCTGTAGGGAATTCATTATCATCGACGCAGACTGTTGGACTGCACGCCTGGTCCAAGTCTACCTCTGGTAGACGGGTGAAGGGCTTCTACCCGGGGCCTCTGATGAACAATGCTGCTGCAGACAAGCCTCTGTGAGAGCTACGGTCCACACATGGACAGATTTGCACTGTGTGCATCTAGAGCAAAGTTGGTGGGCTGTAGGGTATGCACAGCTTCAAAAGATCGGCAGGGTTTCTAGGAAGAGTGCTTATATAAAGCTGTCATTCCCGGCAGTCACTTTCCTCTCTCAGGAGCACGTAGTAGGTACTGCCACTTAACCATTAGCCACTGATAGAGTCTGTGCTCATCTCTGATTTTAATTTCATGACTCAAGTTGAGTCTTAGCACTTGTTTTGTATTTATATTTGGCTATTCCCTTTAGCACAATGCTCAATTCTTTAGTTGGGTTGTTTGGTTTTCTTTCTTTTTATTGGCTTATAAATGCCAGGCACACACAAACACCTCACCCTCTCTCTGGCGCTAACCATCTCCCCCAGGTAGCCCAGGCTGACCTCAAATGTCTAATCCCCCTGCTTCAGTCAGCCTCCCAACAGCTGGGATTATGGGAACGGGCCACCACACCTGGCTCCTTGTCACGTCTTTAAACAACTTCTAACTTGAATGTAGGCCAATCTTTTAAACAACTGTCTCTGCCAACCACCAGCATGGTATAATGGAGGGGCTCAGAGGCCCCACCCTCTCTGGGGAGCTACTGACAGCTAACGGCTGCTGAATGACAGACTGGAAGTCATTTTCTTCATGACACAAGCACTGGTAAGTTACCCACACTTCAGTAAATAACCTCACACCCACGTGACTGCAAATATCCCTAATTAAGTTCAGTGGGTTGTTAAAACAAACAAGATATAAAAATGGGGGGGGGTCTTGTTAGGGAGAAGCTTTAGAAAGAGTGGGAGGGGAGGGGAGGGGATCAGAGAGGAGGAGAAGGAAGGGGAGAGGGAGAAAGAGAGAGGAGGAGGAAAGAGGAAGAGGAGGAGGAGCGGTGGGGGGAAGAGAGGAAGAAGGGGAAAGGGGGAGGCACTGCTGAGACATAAGCCTGTCTCTGGCCAAGCAGCTGTAGAATTACTGAGACTGCTTTATCAGCCCTGGCACCAGACTTCCTAGAGGCCGACGATTTCAATAAGTAGCGTTGAAGCTCCACAGACAACTGAGATATTCTGCACCATCGTTTCTCAAAATACAGGGCTATGACCGCCCCCCTGCACCCCCAAAACACACCAGGGATTATAGAAACTGGAGCCACGCTGCAGGTCGCCCTCATCCAGGGACTTCACGGCCCCTGAGAACTGACAGATCATCAGCAATGCCCGTTTCGATGACACCAAGAGTTACTTGTCTTATCTGCACACAGAAAACTTCACCTAAGTCCTCTGATAACTCTGGCTGGCCAGCAGTTGAGGAGACTGAGGCTCAGGGAGGTTGGGGGGCTCGACTGTGGCCATAGCTAGGAAGGGATAAAAGCTGGGCTTTCAGTCTAGTTAATCCAGGCAGTCAACTGCCCACTTCATCTTATAGAAACCTGTTATACATTAGCTGTACCAACTAAAGAGGCCTGCCATGGCACTGCTGCTCATGCAATACCAGGCTTTGATACCCTCCTCTCCAGTCCCTGCCCACAGCCTCCCCCCTCCTGATTGTTTCCCCATCCTTAGTCTCTTCTTCCTTCCGGCCATCCATCCGTACCACCTTTTCCCTTTATCTTTCTAACTTGGCTCCTTTCTTCCTTTACCTAACAAATAAAATAAAATAAAATAAAATAAAATAGTCCATCATTCTCCACTGCCCCTTTCCTTAGCCTCACCCTCAGCCCAGAAACAAGGGAAAGCTCGCTACAGATGGAAACCCAGAGAACAGCAGGGCTTTGCAAGCACTAGACCATGGGGAGCCCTAGGAGTCTACAGCTAGCATTGTGCCAGTGGTTATCATCAAATGGTTTCTTACTTGCCCTGTTTTTCTGTTACATATTTTCATTTCCAAAGCCCTGATGCCTCTTCTTGGCTGCTGATGTTATTATATGCCTGCTCTACAAGGCTATAGATGAAGACACAGGCCTGAGAGGTTATGAGTCTCTGAGTCTCCTGAAAGCACACATTGGCCTGTGAGCAGCACTAACTCTATACAGATACTGATAGCCACTTGAGCCCCCTGTCTGGAGAAAGTTAGCCATGCGTGGGTTAGCTCCTTCACTTTGCTATGATTTACCATCCCCTCCCCCTTTCTGGCAAGAACATCACAAAAGATTAAAAAATGGCTCAGAGTTACCATTCAGAAGACCATAATAATATCAGTTTTCCGCCTTGTAGCCCTTGGCAGGACTCCCTTTTCATAGATCACAATGTGGGCACAGGGCCAGGAGATGGCGAGGGTGACTCACGGGTCACTGCAGTTTATAAGTCAGAATAATAAAAGGGAAGGCAGATCTGACATCACTGGCAAGGGGAAATTTTTTGGTGTTGTGTTAAGCGAACTAATTACAGCCAGCTCTGCAGAACGTGGGAGGAGGACAGTGTGGCTGAACAAAGCCAAGCCCAAGGAAGGGGCAAAATAAAATAAAATAGAATAAAAATTGCCCATAGAAAGCCAAACTCTGATACTGCAAAAGGAGTCACATAATGCATTAGCGGCTGTTTGTCCGAAGGTCAAAGGAAAAACTAAAACAGTCTATGGGCACAGATGTTGTTAACCAGGGGGAGGAGAAAGTGTACCATGCCAAGTAGCAAGAGGTACACCCAGCCACACAGCCCAGGGTTTACACGGCCTCTGCTGCAAGCCACACATCTCCACTCCTGCTAACTGAAAGCACAGAGGAAACAATTCAAGAGCCAGCTCAGCTTTTGCGTTCTCCTGGTGAAGAGCAAACGAGCCACAATTATTATTAGGTCTTGGCTGTGAAAGGCGGAGCCCAAGGCTACCTGCAGCCCACGAGGATTATGCTCTTATTAGTATAGTCCTGGGTTTAGTGGCAGCGTCTGTCTAAGGAATACAGCTACTATATTTGAGCGCATACCTGAGTAAGCAGCATGTTGATTGAAGTCTATCTATTTATAAGCTCTCCTGCGTGCTGTGAGAAACCCAGCTGCATTGCCACAGCACGGGCCCCTCCACCCGAATGAAGGCTCTTGGCCATCTCACTTCAGGGCCTGCTGAATGAACAGGCAGACAGGAAGTGTGTGGCATCCACTTCGGAGATTTTATTCCTCACTCTTGGCCAGGAGAGTTCTTATCTAAACAGCAACTTAGGTTGACATGGATGTTATAAAAACAAAATGGAAACAAAAACCAAACCCTTTTCATTGGGCTCAAGTACAGCTTTGAGCTGGTAGAACTACAACTAGTGGTATAAACTGGATAAGGTCCTGCAGAGCCCGAGCTACCAAGACCTGAGGGTACGTCACAGTCCTCAAACTGAGTCTGGGAGGTAGTAGACCGCAGCATATGCTCATCAATTGTCCCACGTTTCTGAGTGGGTGGCACTAACAACACACCCAATAGGAACAAAAGTGACATGGAAAGTCTATCATTTTCTTCAGCGTTTGGGTCCCTCGCTATCATGATGAAGCTTCACATAACAGAGGGCCACGTGTTCCGCCCTTAAATGAGCCAGAGTAGTCTACAGGGCTCTGTAGTTCACTTCCACTTGTCTATACTCACTCAGGGTCCTAGTTAAATATGCTTCATCTCTGGGAAAAGGCTGACAAGGAATTTACTAATTAATAATCCTAACAAATCATAGGCTATTATCAACTAAGACCTCACAGAATTTCTTGGGGAACTCAGTGAAGAAAGGCAAACTGTCAATCCCAGCACTCGGGAGGCAGAGGCAGGCGGATTTCTGAGTTCGAGGCCAGCCTGGTCTACAGAGTGAGTTCCAGGACAGCCAGGGCTACACAGAGAAACCCTGTCTTGAAAAAACCAAAAAAAAAAAAAAAAAAAAAAAAAAAAAAAAAAAAAAAAAGAAAGAAAGAAAGGCACACTGTCAACGTGGTCCCACTGTTCACGAGAGAAGGCAAATCAACCAATTATTGGGAGAGCCTATCCAAGCAGCAGGGAAAACTCGGGTTTTGGGATCTGCCTATTTCTTCTCTTTCCAGAGCTGAGCTGACAGGGCTCAGAGAGAGACGTGACAGCTGGCCAGTAATATTGATTCAGCGACTGACTGCTGCTAGCTAAGTTTTGGAATGACATCTCTTCTCTTCTGGCAGCTTACAAAGCAAAAGAATGATTCTGAAAAAGAGACATTAGTACTAGAAAACCAATGTTGAAACTACAAAAATTAAGACAGGTGGAAATACAGTATTTAGCCAAAATAGATGACACATTGCACGGAGACTCCACAGCAGTGATCAGATGAGTGGTCCTCACCACAAAAGCTGACGCTAGGTGAGAGCACCCCACCACGCCTACGATTCCAGATCCACCACGCCACACCCACAATCCCACACCCACCATGTCACATCACTCCCTTTTTTGGTTTTGGTCTACACCTCCAAAGGAAAACATCAGCAGCTCTCTTTTGAGCAAACAGCCCATGACAAAAGAGAGGCTGTGACTCAGCATAGCTATGGAGAAGACAACAGAATGCAGGTGACTGCTTTGCAGTGTGGTTTGTGACTGCTACAACTGGAACTAAAAGGAGAATAAATTGATTCATTTGTTCACTTGATTTCAGAACTCATGTTCTTTTGGGCATTTCTTTTCTTCCCATCTCTCTTTTACCTGCTAGGTACTGACAAAGCGTTCACTTAAAGCCTTGCTCCACCCATTGCCACCCACCATCCACATTCACGTCCTATCTGCCCGATATTCACCCACCCACCCCACTCCCCAGTGGCTTCCCTAAACGACTAAGTCATAATTCCTGTTACCATCTCATGACACTGAACTTTTTCAGGAGTACTGTCTTTTAGAGCAGAAACTTTGGACATATTTATTCCCCTGGAAAGCTAGTATGATAATAGAAAAGAGAAGCAGATGGCTAAGGAATTAAGAATATTTAGAACTGGTAAGCATTCATAAGCAAAATTCACCTATGAAAGAATTTTTTTAAAGATCCTCTAAGTGTTAAGACTACTTTATGTTGATGGATCATGAAATGTTAAATTCCAAAGACAGCTAAAACCAGAAAGAAACTAGCGGTAGAAATTATTCCCAATTACAAATAAGAACATGGAAAATACAAGGGACAAGTGATTCACACTGTGCATGGGACCCAAATCTGAGCAACGCAGGCCAGAAACCAAACAATTCCTTTCTCTGACTTCTGTGGTGAGAGTAAGCTCAGCAGCTACCTTCAGGATACATGTCCACCGCCATTACTGACAAGCATCTCAGTCAGGCATTGATAGAGGGCACCATTTCTAGCTGTCTCTACCCACAGTAAGCTTATCAAACAACGTCCTTGGGCCTGGCAGTTTCACCATGAAGAGCTAACAGCCCGTTTCCTAGTGGCTAATGATAGAGTCATAATGTGGGTGTACCCCTTCTTTTCTTGCTGTTTCTTGATCTGGAAGCTAAACCACACTCACACTTCCAACTTAGCTAAGTCTGTGTCTGACACAAACACAAGACCCCAACAAGTGTAAGTGTCTCCAGCGCCAAATCCACTCTTTTCTCATTTTAGGACAGTAATGGAGCCAAGCTAATGATTCCACAAGCTTGTGGTATCTCAGTGTCCCCCACCTCATTTATACTAAGTTTTTCCAAAGAATGATATGCTCATGTGGGGCTGAGCAAGGATGAACCCTGTGCTGGCCTCCTTGTGCCAGAATGCTTCAAGAGTGCAAATCCTGAACTTACCAATAACCAAAGGTATAAACAATTTTTCTGTGTAATGAACTTCACAAGTGCAAACATCTGAGAACATCACAAAATAAGGACGTTTGCCAGCAAACAAATTTATTTTAAAAACGGGTATCTTGTGTTTCAGAAATACAGGTACTGGAGGAATTGGAGAAAGCAGAAGAGACTGCGCCACAAGCTGCTTTTCAGTCAGTACCGGTTTCGAAGCTGGTTGCTGAGGTCTTGCAGCTCTGCCTCCAGAGCATTCACAGCTGCTATTTCACTGGCGAGCTCTCCAGAGACTTCTCCACTTACCACATCTGTAAAATTCTGCTGCAATGTAAAAGCAGTACAGCCATCAAAAGGTGAAAATTTCTTCCACACAATACAGACATGGTATTAAGTCATTATAGCAATCTGGAACCCAGTGCTCTCTGCACAGTGCAACTCTAACTGTGCAGCAGCAATGCAGTGTCTGCTCAGACCCCAGAAAGGTACAAATGCAAACTGTGTGCCTGAACTTACAGACTCAAGAGCTCTCCAACTACAGTTCACTGCTAGAGCACTTGCCCAGAGGGTCCAAGGCCGTGGGTTCAAATCTCTACTCTGTTCGTAAATGTTCACTGCTTTTGTCAATGTTATCCAATAGTGTTTGAATGAATGATGTTCATTCGTCCTAACAAAATTCTATCTACTGTGCATGCCTGGTGAGTCAGGAAAACCAGCTTCAAGATTTTATAAGCATACATGGGCAGGGAGGGGAGGCAGGTAGGCTTGCATAGAGTAGACATCTGTCTCACTGTGACATATAATGTATTCGCCTTGCTATACATTGTTTTCATCCCAATTGAATAGATTTGTATTGTTCAATAGCACATCCTAACAGACTGACAGAAACATTGCTACAGTGTGTGGAGAAGAAAAAACCATCTTCTAGGCAAAGAGCCTGAACACACACAGCATATTCTGACCCAGGAATCACAGTACTTACAAATCACAATGAACATGCAGTCCTCCTCAACGTAGCAAGGAGGAGCAGCGAGAAACTGAGGCTTAGAAAGAACCACAAATCTCCAGGGCATCAATCTGCTGCACCTGCAGGGCATCTGACTTAGCTCCCTGGGCTCCACCGACAGCCCTCACGCCATTCTTGGCTGTGACTTGCACAAAGATGAGGTGCTGAGGACAGAGGACTTGCTCTGTCCTGAGAGGACCTGGCCTGAAAGACCTGCGAGCAGAGGCTATTTCAATGAATAGTTTCTGTGCAGATGTTTGTATTGTTGTTTGTTTACCTGGGCTCTAGGAGCTGACCTCCTGCTGTCGTCTCTAGGCAGACAACAGAGGGCAGAGCCCTGCAGACCAAGCCTGCCCAGGCTCTGACAGTTCTCTCTACTCACTTTCACTTTAAAGTGGAGTTCAGTCTGCCTTTCACTTACTTACTTATTTCCTTTAGCAGCAGTGACCTGACGCTGATGGCCTTTCAAGCCCACAGTTCTAGTGAACTCGCAGGTCATTCTTACCTTTGCTTTGGATAACAAGCCACGTAAATTGAGTCGAACTGAAGAAAGTGTTTGTACAGCTTCCTGGGGAATGGACTTGCTCTCAGCGCATTTCATAGCCACTGCAAGATGAACGCAGGGAAGGCATTAGCGCTGTTCATCTACAGGATGACAAAGCAGCCCTTTACTAAGAATTCACAATAATCAGCTTTACAAGTTTGTACTTCCCTAGCCCCTCCCCCTTCACTTTTTTCTCCTTGGTGGTACTGGGAAATCAAACCCAGGCCTGTGCACGCTGGGCAAGCCCTCGTCTGCCACTGAGTTACATTCTGACCCTCCATCCTTCATCCTATATAAGAGAGCACTGCTAAGGAGAATTCGGATGAGTTCCATTAGGCGGGGATCACACACACATGTACGTACACAAACCCACACATATACATGCACACACACCAGTGAATGAGGCAGGCAAATAAAGCCTCACTGGAAAGCAAGGCCCAAGATGGACAGAGGACCAAGATGCAGTGCATCTCAGTAGGCTTCCACGGTCCCAAGTCACTAAGGCGGTTGCGCATCTGACTGGCCCAGCAAAGTGACACACCACATGTGCCAAGCTCACAAGCTTGCTGCATTTTTAAAAAAGATCTATCTATCTATCTATCTATCTAATGATGTGAGTACGCTGTAGCCATCTTCAGACACACCAGAAGAGGGCATTAGATCCCATTAAAGATGGTTGTGAGCCACCATGCGACTGCTGGGAATTGAACTGAGGACCTCTGGAAAAGCAGTTAGTGCTCTTCACTGCTGAGTCAACTCTCCAGCCCATTAAAAAAACTTGCTGCATTTTTTTTTTTTTAAAGATTTATTTATTATAATTAAGTACACTGTAGCTGTCTTCAGACACTCCAGAAGAGGGCATCAGATCTCATTACAGGTGGTTGTGAGCCACCATGTGGTTGCTGGGATTTGAACTTCGGACCTTCGGAAGAGCAGTCGGGTGCTCTTACCCACTGAGCCATCTCACCAGCCCCAACTTGCTGCATTTTTAATTCTCAAAGTTTACAGCATCCCCGGAGAACTGGCACCATCAATCTGCACATCTGCACCCAGGGAGTGGAAGCATGGCCAGGCACCCCGACTCCCAAGCCACTTCTGGCATCAGCACTGAGGGAATCTCTCATCCCTAGAAACGGCCTTTGGCATTCTGGGAGCCTGCTTCTCTGAGACGGAATTCTGACGGGAGACTACTCCTCCCAGAGGAGGATGCCTTGTGTGAACAACTGCAGCCCCTGCACAGACGGGGCTGGGATCTTTCCGTTGTTTTTACTTTTTTGTTTCTTAAAATTATGTTCATGAGCTGGAGAGGTGGTTAAGAGCACTTAGTGCTGTTCCAGAGGACCGGAGTTCAACTGCCAGGACCCAGACAGTAAGTAGGTCACGACTGCCAAGAACCCAGTTTCAGGACCTGGTGCCCTCTTCTAGACTGCAGGCACTGCACACAAATGAGCTCTGACACACACACAAGAAAACACTCATACACATAAACAATAGATTATTAAAAATTATGTCCACTAAATTGCAGATCATAGTTTAAAACTACAGCTTCACAGACCACAGCTGCAGACGCTAAGCAATCAGAAGAAACAACCTGCGGCCCAGCAAAATAGCTTTAATCCTAATTAATAATAACTGTGGCCGGCAAGAATCCTTGGGCTTCAGGTTTCTATCTCAGAACAATGATTAGACTCCACCGAGCCTCACACTGATTGGTGATTAGCCCGGTCTCAGAGGTCGCAGTCTCGCAGCTGCTGGGACTTCCTCAGTAGGGAGGCACTGCTGTCACCCAGAAGAGGTATATAGTTTGCTTAATGCCTAGAAACTTATTCTAGGAACACCCGGAGTTCTTCTAGTTTTAAAAAATCCTTCATTTTTAAAGCGAGGTGTGGTGGTGCGTGTCTTTAATCCTAGCACTGGGGAGGCAGAGACAGAACCCAGGATCTCTCTGGGTTTGAGACCAGCCTGGTCTACATAGTGACTTTGTTTCAGGCCAGACAAGACTGCAAGGAAAGACCCTGTCTCAAAAAAAAAATAATAATAATTCTCATCTTTAAAAAATTAACAAGAAAAAAGCAAAAAGGACAGTCTATCAGTTCCCATCCCAATCTCACTTCCAAAGCCCATTAGAGACAGCAGTTGCTGCGGGAGAGGGAGGAGAGACCTGCAGAGACTGGAAATGACCATGCTCCTTATACTGCAAATAGCACAGAGTGGCAGCAGCTCGGCAGAGGGTCTCCGCAGTTCAGCTCTGCCTTGCTGTCCCAAGCATGCCGCAGCCCCAGCAACGCTTACCCCTGGCAATCCAACAGGCACCAAGATTTCTAAAGTGCCATATTTCCTTTTCAAAGGGTAGGGTGAAGAGACAGTATTGGGGAGAGAGACAAAAAAGAGAAGGGGGTGACATAAAACCTGTGCCAAGTGCCAGAAGATGGCTTTCACGAGTATTTCTCCAGCCTGCACAGCTATGGCGGACAGGTTTAAAACTAGCACTTGGTAATGAAACTATCTGGGTCTGTCTGACCATCACAGAGCTGGGTTCAGAGATGTTTACAGAGGGCAAACTTAAGTAGATAAGATATTCTTCAGAGAAAATTCCACCCTGCTAAGTATACACAATACACATCAGTGGGGGCTCCCCACACATAATACCACACCCACAAAGGCAGAAGGACCAAAGCCCCCATTTGGCTAGCACAGGCCACAGAATTACCACACCCCCAAAACAGACTTCTCCTGTAACCACCTCAGACTTTCTACCTTCCAGCCCCTTAGTTCAGCCTTCTACCTTATCTGCCAATCCTAGGTGGTCCAGGAAACTGGACACTTACATTCTTTCAGTCACAGATCTGAAAGGCCACAGGAAGAATTATTAACTCCTAAGCCCATCTGAACAATCTGAATGTTCTATGGCTTCTTTATAGGCAGTTAAACTTCATCCCCATCCCTCACGTAGCTCTCTTTGAGTTCCTTATCATATGGACGAGATCCTCTACTTCAAAAGAAACAGGGTGGGTGGGGGTGGGAGAGATTTACATTTAAGGAACATGTGAAACACTGTTAAATAGTAAAATGCCCTTGTGGACTCTTCCTAACAGCATAGGTAAGAAAATTCTCATTTTTACCAACAACCAACCAAAGGCCCAGGGACCTTAGGTCCCTGGCTCAGCGTCACCCAGCAAGCACATGATAAAGGGGGTCTTGGAGCTTTCTCGTCCTTGGTTCCAAAGCTCTGCCCTGCTCGCTGATCCTTGCTGCCTCCTATTTGCCGTCACTACCAGGGCAGTAAAAGTTAGGCGAGAACTAGGAGGCTTACAGTCTCTGTAACTATTTCTAAGACCAGGACTTTACTAAATTCACTGGGATTATAGTCCCAGGGCATAACACACCCACATTCAAATATCAATATAACAATGCACTGCTGAATTTAGTATTTTTCATAGTGCAAGAATGGTCTAAGCCTGCATTTATCTAACAAGTAGACAATTTTATCAGAGGTAAGGTTTTATTATAAGGTAAGGTTCAAATTATAGACTCTAAATTACCCAAAGATAGGAACTTTTTTTGTATTTTTGTATATGTCATAGCTTTTCATATAATGCTAAATATCCAGTGGTCTACATGTTTTAATGATCTTTTTCTTTTTTTGCATTTCTATTTATAAATTAAGACTATCAGGAAGGAAATGTTAATGATTTCCTTAATACAACAACATAATCAACAAAAACTTTGTGTGGAGTAAAGGTTTCTGAGTAGAAAAATACTTCACACTCTAAGGATCTATTAACTCTGTCACTTACTTAAGTAGTATTTAAGCCTCTGTCCTGTTTCATCATATTGCACCAAAGTGTTCTACAGATGTTCCTGAATGGGATGCAACAATATCAATATTCTCAAGTAGTCAGGAGGTACCTGCAATGGAACCTGATTTCTGACTAACACGATTTTATCAGTGAAGAACGCATTGAAATACATATGGATATCAAATACCATGAGCGAGTCCTATGGCTCTTTGAACAACTTCCTTAAATGCTGTAGCATCTTTCTCCCAACAACTGGACTGTGTGTCACACTTGTACGCCTTCGAGAGACACTGGAATGCCTAGGAAATGAGAAGGAACAGCATTCAAAAGAAGGAGCATTCACATTTCAAACTGTTTTCTGAAAGTCATATGGAACTAATTCCAAACTGAAAACCCAGCATCTGCATTGTGAGGCAGTCTCTGTAATCATCAAAGAAAGGGTAGGATGTACATCCAAGAGCAACAAACAAGAAACCTAGGATGCATCTGGACCGCCACCTTTCCCAGAACCAGGAAAATATGAAGGCCAGGCTTGGAAACCTGTAGACGTGTGAAGATTTCCTCAACTGCCAAGCTGAGAGGTGCAGGAGAGAATGAGGAGTGAGCTTGGGGAACAGTATATAATTTCACAGACATTTAAAAGGCTCTTTTGCTCCATCTTAAACATCTTGATGGAGAACTCATGGGTAAGAGTGCTCCTATTTGCAGAAGAGTAAAGTCGGAAAGCAACAGAAGATAGAAAGTAGGAGTGTGCCCATGTGTGTGTGCGTGAAATGTGTGTTCTGAGGGCTGACAAGGCCATAGTAGAAGCCAGCTGTGTGGACAGAAGGATGAGAGAACGACAAAGAATCCCACAGATTAGCTGTACCATGGCTAATTCCAAACCCACACAAGTACATTGATTTGCTGTGGATATTTTGAAAAGAAACACAAAACAATGAGGTAAAACCTTGGATATTCTGGGCTCCTTTGAGCTTGAAGACAAGAGGCTAACGGGACAAATGGAGTGGGACTGGCAACACCACTGCCTTGCAGAAAGGGCAGGTGTCTCTGCAGGGTGTCAAGCACTTGCAGTTTCCTGCTCCCGGCCTCTTGGTTAACTTTGCCCTTTTGTAGCCTCATCTTAGAGCGAAACACTGCAGATCCCTCATGTGAGGCAGCAGGACAGAGTCCCTCCTGCAGGAGACAGAATGACGGCAGCAGGAAACTCATGAAATGTAAAATGATGAATGTTGTAAGTCTTAGCATGGCCGTAATTCAAAGTACTGAATACTGAATTTGAAAGGCTGGGAGATGGCTCTGTCAATAAAGTAACTACCTTGTTAGTTAGCACAGGGACCTAGAACCACGTGTTTAAAAAAACAAAAAACAAAAAATCAAAAACTGACATAGCAAGTGCTTGTAATTCCACTACAGGGGAGGTAGAGGCGGGGGATCCTTGGGGTACCCTGGGCTCTCTTGACAAATTCCAAGCCAGTACCCAAAGAAGGAGGATGGTACCTGAGAAACATCACACGAGGCTCTTCTCACACATGTATGCACACACAAACACACGTACACGTGCACACACACACTGAATTTAAGCATATTAGTTTTATATTTCAGATTATTGATCGTACTTATCCTTCACTCAAAAAAGCAGGCCTTCTTTACCTGTGGTAGCAAGGACAGAGGCCCAGGACAGACAGACCCGGCACTAACCTTGTCGTTCTCATCTGGCTTCTCACTCTGCCCATTCCCATGCACTTGGGCATACAGTCTCCAGACTTCTCCGTCATTGGTCACCCTTGAAGTTATTCTGCCAAACAACTCCTGCAGCTTGCCTTTGAGGCTGGAGGCAACAGCTCCACTTCGGTCGGTCATATCATTAACCACTGCCTGGACCAGAATTTTAAGGACCTTTAAAAATGCACAGAAGAAGATAGTGAGCTAGCAGCCATCAAATGGTAACAAGAAATCCGGGGCTCCACATGCCATCAGACACTGAATATCGTGGCCTTACTTGGATATCATGATTACATATCAAGAGTGAAATAATCGTCAAGCCACCCTTGACACCGTAGAATCACATGCGAGATCTCACACGCTCTCTAGATGTTCTGTCAGGCCCCTCAGAAAGCTCTCTTGACATGGCCTTAAGTCTGCAGCTTGTCTCTTCTCACTCGGAGGACTCTCTGAAGAGCTGACCCACACAACAGCTTCAAACACAAGCCTCACAGCTTCAGCTGGGATTCTGTCTGGAACCCAGGATATTGCCTAATACCTCCTGGGCAGTTCCATCAGCATCTCACACCTACCTTTACAAGGGAAGCAGGTCCCGCAGTCTTTCCTTTCCTGCAGTCTCATGGTAGCCCTGAGTGCAGGGTCAGCCTGTACTCTCTTCTCTCAGATTTCACTCCATGTCTTCATGAATCCTATATCCAGTCTCCTCTATTTCAGTTTATCACTCATAAACTGTCCTCTGCACTGTGGTGACATCATTCTATCACTGCTTACTGCCCAAAGATAAGTTGCTAATGTGCTGGCATCAAAAACCATCACTTCTCCTTGCCCCTACTCAGTCCACTGAGCAACTTTCTGGAATACCACGTTCTCAAAGTGTACCTCAGAGTCTGGAACACTGGTTGGTGGCTTATAACACATTACATCATAACAAGAAACCTCTGCCATATTTACATTAGGCCATGTATCTTAAGGGAGAGTCCCTGGAAACACACAAAGAGCATCCTTCATCTTCTACTCCTGGAGTGGGGGCACACAGAACCAGCTGGAGAAGACTCTAGAACCTGCTGCTCAGTGTAGTCCACGTGCTGCCAGCACTGGGAACTGGCTGGAAATACAGGATCCTATATGCAAGTCTTTGCCCATCCTTGGGAGAATGGGAGCTAACATTCCTAACAAGCTTCCAGGTGGTGGGTGATATTAAGGGCCTACAGATCACACTTTGAACAGCAAGGAATCATTTTCCAGCACCAATCAAGAGCAATGAAGGGGCCATCCTCCATGTACATGTGAGAGTGTCTGGGACGTGTCAAGCAGCAACAATGAGTGTAGGCTCTCTCCTTATACCACAGATTGATCAAAAGAGTCACTGCACACACAGTACTCTGAAAACTGCAGAGCCAAACCTACAGCCGCTGTAGACACCACTAACCTCCTGCCAACTCTGTCAGGGCATACACAAAGCTCTCAGCTCCTGTCGGCTTGCTCACCTCCAGGGAGCCCTCCCACCCCACAACCCCCACCCTACCCCGCTCACTTCCTTACTTCTTTAGGTTTCAAAATAACTGTGTAGAAAAACAAAATCATGGAGCGGATGCTCCTCTTCATTTCTGCAGCCCTCTGTACAGTAAGGTTCTGGCTTGACTTCATTAAACTCTCCCCAGTAACTTGGAAGGAAATGGTTTGACACTGCCACTCTACAAACTCAAGCAAAAAAAGCCAAACAAGGCTTGCAGAAGTGATTGCCAAGGTCACCCAGCAAGTGACTTGTCAAGTTGATGGGGGAAGGAGTAGATATCCAATCATACGTATGTGAAGGTCAAAGGTCAACCTCAGATATTTCCCTCTATTGTACTCTATCTTATTTATTCCTTTATTTATTTATTTTGTTTGTTTGTTTTAGACACAGAGTAACTCTGACTAGCCTGGAACACTCCCTATGTAGACCAGGCTAGCCTCAAACTCTCACAGAAATCTGCCTGCCTTTGGCATGCACCACCACAGCTGCTGTTTTATTTTTCTTTGTTTTGTTTTTTGTTTTTGTTTTTAGGTCTCCCACTGCTGTTTCAGTTAGACTGCACAGCTGGTCAGCTCTTGGAATCTGCCAGCTCTACCACCCTGCAGCACTACCTACAGACAGGTGCCTCCCTGCCTACTTTTTATGTGATTTCTGGGAACAGAACTCAGGACCTCATGCTTGCCCAGCAAGCCTTTTACCCAAGCCATCTCTCAGCTCCAGAGCTGAGTGTCAGTGAAAATGGATAACATGGTGACAATATAGCAGCTAGAGCACCTCTAAGTTCTAGGAGCACATACAACCCAGCCAGCGATGTCTGATGCCCTGTGCACTCTGCAAACTAAGAAATGGAACCTCTCCAAGGTCAGGAGACGTGTCGACCTGTAGATCTGAACCCAAGCCCTGAATCTTCTCAAGTATTCATCATATTAATTAACAAAGCATAGCTGGTATCCCTGTTTTTCACTTTTATGAAGTATATAAGCTAGAAACCTTTTCATTTCACTGTTCTTTGATAATCTAGATCAACCAAAGAGACAGATTTTTGTTTCCTAAGTTATTTCAATTAAAAATTTTAAGACATTAGAGCTAATATAAAATAAAAAGAGGAAACAAAATTCCCATTTGTCCTTGGGCCAAATACAAGCCTACTTGTCAAACTGCCAGTATTTTTGAGGGAAGTATGAGCTAATGGGGAGCAAACCAGGACACCTGACAAGAGCGTGCACACAAGACAAACTGACCCTGTGAGGAAGAGTTAAGGCTCGGCTCAGCTACCTCACCAAGGTAGGAGAGACTGAAGGAATGCATGAGAACCCCTGCTGAGCCTTCCTCCAAGGAGGAAAGTTAGTTAGGGGGGAAGTTTCGTGTACTCTCACAGAAAAAGAAAGTGAGGGGCTGAGAAAGTGGCTAGAGAGCGGCTGAAGGAAGAAGCGGATATTTCCAAACCAGGTGAGGACAGCAAACAAAAAGAACCAGCTATCAGCAGCGCTTGGTGGCTGGGCATCTGCAGACCCGCTCACACTCCCAGTTGGCTGCCCCTCTGGAGGAAAGCAGAGTTCCCAAGGCCTCGGGAGGACACCTCTTACCAGGAGCTGGCCATAAGGGGCAGGGGAGGGCTGACAAAAGAAGGGAAGTGAGGGTTTTGTTTTTATTTCTGTAACTAAATTACTTACATATACTTTTAAAACAAAGCTAACTTCCAGATCCTAGGACAGAGGTAACTGTGCCCAGCGATATTTTTCTGTTTGTACCATGATACACTAAAGGAATAAGTTACTCCCTGGAGATTATAAAGAGAGGTCTACTTGTCTTTTTCTCTGAAACTAAGAGTTCTTCAGTCTGTGAACACTCTTCATGGGTCTGGACAGCCTTCTGGATCTAATGCAAGTCTGAACCTTCTCCCGGATAATATACACATATACCCATATACACATATACCCATATACACAATGTTTATATTGGCATTTAATTTTATAATCTCCTAAAGCCTAACAATACGCCTTCTTTAGACATTCCAATTTGTTCTTCATGGCCTGGGGTTTGAGTGTTGTCTATAAATATTACATACGACTAAATGCATGCCTCTTACTCTAGTTTAAAATATGTGTACATGTGTGTTCTGGGTAGCGTGTGTGTGTGTGTGTGTGTGTGTGTGTGTGTGTGTGTGTGTGCATCTGTATGTCTGCTGTGGGTTCAAAGGAATGAACTCAAGTTGTCAGCCTTGCTGGTTGGCAGGCACCTTTACCTACCGAGCCATCTTGCTGGCCCTACCTGTCTCTCTTTGAAAACATTGGTCATCTTTCTATTAACTCCAATTTTCCCAGGGCTAGAGACTGCTCTCCGGGTTTCACAGGAGCTATAAGCGCACAATTTCTGTTGACCAATACTTTCCTCCTATTCTTAGAATCTCTCTGCTGTCCCTAGGCATCCAAACCTCTGACAGTGTCAACTCAAGGAAAGCCCTGAGCATGACTAGTTGAGGGTTCTCTGGCTTCCCTCACGGTACCTCTGTTCATGTGCCTTCACTCGCACCACCTCCCCGTAAGCCACTGGTCTATTCTGAGGCTTCCTTGGTGCACACCTCACCTCTCCCAGGAAGGCCTGCAGCTGTTTACTCCATGAAAGCAAGGATAAAACTGTGGCAAGCAAACAGCTTCCCCAACTCATGTCCGCCCTGGGCTCAGAATATGACTGTTCTTGGGGAAAGGGGTCTTTGTAGATATAATTTACTTAAGATGAGGTCAGACTGGACCGAGGAGGTCCCTAAGTTCAGCGGCTAGGACTGGAGGTCGGTCCACTGAGAGGCATGGCTGAGTTTACAGCCTCGATATCACAGGAGGAGAAAGTTCCAGGACCTCTAGAAACTAGAAAGGCTTCCCCCAGAATCTTAGGAACACATATTAACGCTTTGATTTTGGATTTCTGGACTCCAGAGCTGAACAAAGAGAATAAACTTCTACACAAGACACCAAATTTGTGGACATTTGTTATATCAGCCCAGGAGAACTTAAACAGCAACTCTATGGAGAACCATGACAGTATAGAAAAATCTTCAAATAAGCTCTTTCCAGGCACTGGC